>NW_011353488.1:0-2907 GCF_000735185.1 Notothenia coriiceps | reverse complement strand
TGCCCGAACAGAAGGCTGATCGCTTTTGTACTAATGTGCAGGCGGGCACAATGGGAATAATGGGACTGTCACAAAATGGCTTTGGCTTACTTCCTGGTTTTAGGACGCGTCACTGGCTGCACCTCTCAATATGATGCCAATATAAACAAGGTCTTCTGTCGGCTCTATACATCAATGCCGATCTATGCTTACAAGTAAGTGAAGAGTAGACAATATAAAGGTATTGGCGAAATGTCCCAGCAGTTTAGGAGAATGAAGGTTCTAATCAAACCAATTACATAGCCATTACATTTCTAACTCCTAATGACAGGAAGGCAGAAAGCGCATTATACAAATAATAATACTCAAAATAATAGCACTCATTTTTTAACAATGACCACAATATCATTATTTGAATAAACCAAATATGAACAATTGAGGAAAGTGAGGAAGAACTGATGATTCAAATGTTGTAGTACAAGTAGTAATGTAGTTAGTGCATACATTACTATTGCAACAAATGTGTTAATTTTCTTAATTATTAGTCGATTTATTTTTTGGACGAATGCTCCGGGCCAGTGGTTACAATGGTGTGGCCAGTGATAATATAATGCCAGTGGCATTTTACCCTTAATGTCTACCTCTGCGGTAAGTCACGAGCACCGCGGTGGGCCGGCGGTACCGAAGTGGGCCGGTCGAGAGTCCCGGGCTGATTTGTAGTCCCAGTCCGCCCCTGGCTGGGGCCTTAGTAAGCTTCCCAAGTGTACCTAGATACACAACATCTATTGCCATACTTTTAAATTGCTTTGGCATTATTAACAAAAAAGTACTCCTAGCATGTTTTTTTTTTAAAAACACTTTTTATTAAATGTTACACATTGAATAAAGACAGCACACAGCACATCCACAATTTGACAACAATTGAATGATATTAATATTAATCCTCCTCAACATAATCGCAATAATACAGATAGACCAGATGAGATAAATACAAAATATATATATACACACAAATCAAGCTGTAATATCAATTAAACATATAGAACTAAGAGGGATATTATTTTCAATCCGCAATATGTGAGTTCAGGGTGTCTTAGCATTTTTAAATATTAGGCTCATCAGGTGAGTCGTCCAAATAATCACTGATTCATCACAGAGTAGGACTCCGGACAGTGATATTATTGTCCCAAATTAAGTGCATATTTATTGCATATTAGTGCAAATTGATGCCAGTGATGTTTGTTGTCATGTACTGAGGAGGAAGGTTTACAGGAGCCACCGGCAGACATCGGCATCATCATCGAAGGCGTGGAGGTGCTGAATGAACTGCCTTCACTTGCCTCAGCTTGTGCCCTCCTTCTGGGTTTGCTATATGCACTCAGCATAGCATATCCAAAACCCCTTCACTTCACTTTTGAACTAATTCAGAAAATAATCATGCAGCTTGGCCAACACAAGATGTCCGCCAAAGTGCAAAGTCTGTATGGCAGACTTCAAAGCTCAGCGTAACGGCAAACAAAACCATGCTTTCCTCCTCTGGGCCAAAACATGGCCAAGTGCTGTTGTGACATGTGTAAAGGGTCCAAAGGGATAGAGCTGTGTGAACTAAAATACGTGTATAAAACCTGTGAGATTCTGTTATCCTTTAGACAGACACATTCACTCTTGGTGGACTGTGTGCTAGTATTCTGGCTCTTATAGTGTTGTACAGCAATACAATAATTCCTTTGATCTTTCAGAGTGTCTGTGTTTCTATTGTGTTGTACTGTATATTGTTATTTCTCTCTTCAGTGTCTAAGGTGTATTCCCTGCCGCATTTAGGCACTAAAGAGCTTTAATAAATGTGTGTATGTGTTATTGAGACTGCAGATCTGCTCTCAGTGATCAGTGTGTGTGTGCTGAATATTCACCGTCACACACACACTGCAACACGTGTTTTGTGGCTCTGAAATTGGCTCCAGCAAGCGCTGCGGCTTCATTAAAATTCAGAAGATTTATTGAAGCTTTTCTGCACAAACGACGTGATCTGAAGCGTCCGCCTGCAGCACGGAGACAGTCGTTGGCAGATTGCAGACGCAGAGTTTTTAAAAACAATCATCTCGACACGACGAGACAGCAGCCGTCGCTTTATTCTGAAAGAGAGAACAAACACAGAGTCATATTACAGTTTCTGAGCAGAAAGAAGACAGGAAGCAGGTGCAGGCTGCGGGGAAATCACTTTGAAACATGATGAGCTGCAGAGAGGAGGACAGCTGATTATCCTCCTCTTCCTCCTCCTCCTCTTCCTCCTCACGTCCTTCACATGTGACCTGCAGAGATGGCATGAGTACAGACATCCTTTACTCAAGTAGAAGTACAGATACTGGTGTTTAAAAATACTCTGGTGAAAGTAGAAGTACTGACTAAACTTCTTTACTCAAGTCAAAGTAAAGAGGCTTTGAAATGTACTTCAGTAAAAAGTACCCATAACTAGCAGCTGTTTTAAAGAGTACCTGACCTCCCTTTATATTAATAGAACAATAATGTCATTGTTAGCTAATGAATGTTTCCATGCTGAACAACGGCAACATGACAACGTTTTCATTGGTCCCTCTTCTTTAGAGAAGACCAGGAAATGATGGATACACGGATCGTGTTCAAAAGGGGCAGTGGTGGTCTAATGGATAGTGAGGTTGGCTGAAGATCGGAAGGTTGTGAGTTCAAATCCCGCCAGGAACAGCACCACTAGTGTGCCCTTGAGTAAGGCACTTAGCCCTTAGTTACTCCAGAGAGAATGTCCCCGGTAATTATTAGTCACTTTGGATAAAAGCGTCAGCGAAATGTAATTTAATGTAAAATCAATAGGCACGCAATGACTCTAAATAATAATGATCACGCCAACAAACACACATTCAAACTAAAGGAACCAGCCTGTTTGGAAAATGTGAG
>NW_011353487.1:0-2182 GCF_000735185.1 Notothenia coriiceps | reverse complement strand
GTGTAGTAACCCTGAAGGGGGGAAGGGGGCCACAGACAGGGAATGTGTGTGTGCTGGCTGCAAGATGTAAGATAAGATAAACACACTTGTTATTCGGAGTCGGGTCGTGCCGGAAACCGAAGGTGTCTGTTTTTCATCAAACTGAAGAGACTTTTCGTTTCCCGGGTCTCCTGGCTGGCTCGCGCTGATTGGCTACACACGCCCTCGTGTTTGCCTCTAGCAATGGATGAACCCACAGGGGAGCATCCACACTATGCCTCTTGTGGCTTTTTGTATGAAAGGCTGTGTTTTCCTTTGGTTCGCTCTCTTTTTTCTTCAGGCTGACCAGAGAGTAGGACAGGAGAAAGAACAGGAAGTACTTCCTTTGTAATTGTATTGTTACCTGTTATCATTAAAGCAGATTATTGTTTAACTTGTATCCTGGTGTTTCTTAATCCCTTCTTTTATGATTTTACCCAGCTCACTAAAACGACATGCGGAGCCGAGGTTGGTTTTAAGCATCCTCTAGCTCCATCAGTGTACAGAGGGAAACATGCCTTTTGTTAGCCGGGCTTCACTGAGGGTCCATCAGCAAACAACACACTGCTTTCTTCCTTTATCGGCCTGCTGAGAGCAGCTCAGACTTCAGATAGAGACTGGAGAAAGGCAGAAATAAAGAGAACATGAAATAATTTGCGAGCAATGGCAGACAATATGTGAAGGTATAAAGAAAGCTTCTTAAATTATTTAGCTATTCTCCAGTCTTCTGAAGATCATTTGAGTCCATGTTGGTAGTGTTCAGCCCTCTGACACCTATTTATGATTGCAAAAACTTTGCTGTCTTTAAACTGTAATAACTCCACAATGGTGCTGAAAGACGAACCTTTACTCCTCCTCCTGATTCTCTATATGTATATCATCACTTTTCATACACCATCTTTGTTGGTGATGTTTCAGAATCAAACAGCCCTATTGGCTCCAGTGGCCATGGACACACAGATTTGAATCGTGGATATACACAGGCATCAAAGAGAACAGAAGACAAACACAAGCTGAAAGAAATGAAGATAAGAAGATCACATTAAGTGTAGTGACAGAAAGAGGGTGAAATATGTCCCAGAAATCCTTTTCCACAGCTGAGGCCGGAGAAAATAAACTTCAAATCATGTTGAGGAAAATGCTGCTGATGCTTCATGCTTTTTGAGGATGAGCATGTACACGGCCCAAACGAATCGGCATAACTTAATATCAGGATCAAAACAAATGTGTGCAAATCTCTATGTTTCCCTTTTTTCTTGATAATGGTTTACTGTGTTGGTTTTTATATAATAATCAAAAATTTGATTTTAGTTTTGATGGACTATTATCCCCTACAAAAGTGTTCAAACGTATTTATTGAGTGATAAACACAATATTGAGTGTGATGAATCTGTGGATGTAAAGAACTTGATAATATTGCCGAAATAATAATTAGATAATGACAAAGGTATGCTAAATCCAAAAGGTGTTAAAGTGGGTCTCAGAGGGTTAAAGACGAACAGCCTTCAGCCTGTCCGAGCTTCAAATATGTGTAGTTTGGCTGGCTGGTCATTTCATTCCTGTGATACGCCACAAGCAGTAAGATGAAGAGGAGCTTCTCTGTGGGACAAGACGTCTCATAGCCGTAACTTGAATCTGGTGTGGATCTGCCTGAACTGTGCTTGAAAGGAATCGAACTTGGCACAAAGATAAAACACTTTTTTTCCAAACATGAGAAGGAGAATCTGATGTGGAGTTTGTGGTGGAGTCTGATCCTTCTTCGTCCGACCCTTCCCCTGAAAGTGGAGAGGACACAGAGGATCCCATCCCGTAGCTGCGCTACATTCCTCTGCACTATCCTATCCGGAGGATCGTGTCCATCATGGCAGCGGGTGGACATCAAAACATTTTCAAATCTGGTTTTCCCCTCTCACGAGGAAATGCTGCGCTACATTCCTGCTGCCAGAGGTTTGGTTTCAGGGCCCACGAGTTATGCCATTATGAGTGGCATAAATAAGAATTCATGACGTGGAATCCTTCTTTGATTTATTCTTTACCCCTGAGATCATCAGCAGTATTGTCCAGATTCTCCTTCTCAGGGTGTTTCTGTTTCAGAGGATGAGTCCAGCAGCTGAAGTTACGGGCTGCATGAGACCTCTTGCCCCACAGAGAAGCTCCTCTTCAT
>NW_011353486.1:0-5100 GCF_000735185.1 Notothenia coriiceps | reverse complement strand
AAGAATAACACAATTAATTTCATAGTGAAATTCAATAAATAAAGAAATACTTTATTTCATGTAATATTATAATCGTTAAATATGGCATGATTTAATACAGTTTTGTGTTATATGTTACACCAATATGCGTAAGTGTTTGTTGTTTCTTGTGCCTAGGAACAAATGTTTATTCATGCACTGGTACTGCATGTTTTGTTGATACACTGGACAACTCAACGTGGGTTGACGTCTTTATTGAAGCTCTGCTGCAGTCTGTGAGTGTGACGACCCCTCCACACCACTAGGCGTTGCGTGGTCTCTCTCTCTTTGTTTACAGGATGCGGTGCTGTGGGGCCGGCATTTACCTGATGAGCTGCACCCATGGATGTATAATAAGAACTGAATGGAGAGAGAAAATAAATCTAGATTCGGCTTTTAGTGCATTTTACAACTTTAAGGACTGAATGATTCTAATAAGATAAGATAGTTCATACTGGGTAGTTTATTTAGTTAAAAAAAAAAAATCCACCGATTTACAGACGTCTCTTTCCCAATGTTAGTCAATGGGAAAAAAGTTGTTTTGGGCCGGGTGACGTCACGGACTGACACAGGAGTTGCAGTACTGCCGTTTGGACACAACGAATGTTGGGCACAGAGTCCGGCGCACTTCCTGGGGGCTTGGCTGCACCTGGGTCGAAAAGCCTACAAGAAGAGAGCCCAGCCGGATACGTGTCTCTCGCTCTCATTCCTCTCGCACACTCCCCGTGTGAGCCTCGCGCCGCGGCTGTCTACTTTTGTGTCCACTAATAAAGGATCGTTATTTTTCCATACCCCTCGTCTCGCCTCCCAGCTTTTTGTTACAGCCCAAGAGCCGGGTTGTAACACAAGTTATCATTGTGAAAAAGTTATTCAGAAAAGGAACTTTAAGGATTAATCTCCTTTCCACGACAAGCGGCCAACGAGTTCTCACGGCGTAACGGAAGAGGGGAAGCTACAAGATTAAAACTCCAAGAAATAAACGCCCGTTTCAAAGAACCGACCTGTGTCTGTGTCGTGAAGAGAGCTACAAAGTATGTATAGTTTTATTGGGTTGTGTTAGCATTTCCAGTAATAAAAAGGCATCTAGGTTGCAAGTCCCTGTCAAATGAACAGACAGTGATTCAAAAGGTCCAGTGGTTTCTTTTAGCTAAAGGAATTCTTGCAGCTCATTTTGATCCCTGTGTGAGTAAATAGATACCTGCTATGGGATGTGATGTTGCATTTTAACTGCTGCCAAGTTAACTGAAGCCCCGGGGTGCATGTGCTGAACTGTCTCTGGATAATGAGACACCTGTGCTGCAGGGGTTGTGATCTTACTGACAGTTTGAAAGAATAATTGATAACTCCACGCGCTTGGGAATAAAAAACCACTTTCTCAGCAGTGATTGGCTCTGCAGTGCAGCGATAATTAGCTGATCCAAGTTGGGAGAAAAACCTATTCTTATTCACCTCTTCATGAATAACGCCGCTCCAAGCATTTCTACAGTATGCATGTTAATGACGTGAATTCCTATTTGATACAAGCACTAAGTTTGAAATATAAAAATAAATAACTCTGATAATCTATCAGCAACATGTTATCACATTAACACAGTGGATCTTCTCCGAAACACAGACTAAGCATCTATACCTTCCTACCCTCATTGTGCTTGTTTTCCAATTATACACCGTTAGAGTTACATAAACAATTAATTGTAGATGCAGCACGTACAGTATGTGGACAACAAACACATTAAAAAGGGAAACAGAAAGCAGAAACACGCTGTGAGAATGGATATATGAACCATCCGGGTGCTGTGAACAGTTTAATGAGTAGGAACATTATGTAAATCGAGTGCCTTCCTGACACTACATCTGAACACAGTCTAACACCTATGGGAGGATATTATAAATATAATATGTAATGAGTTGTATTATGAGTGCTGCAGTTTTGAGTCCTATTCCATCTTCTCAAAGTAATTGGGTTTAAGGTTAGGATCACGTAATAAGGTCTATGGTTAATGCAAGCTAGAGATTTTCCCGTTTTCTTCTAAGGAATAAAACAATTCAGTAAATAATATATTTCCTGATATTCTTGAATTTCTGAATATGTTATCTGTCTTCAAAAAGGCCGTTGCTTAGAAATGCAGAAGTTAGAAAATCAACCCCCTTTTAGCTTAGCTAGCGATGAACGTTTTTAACTCCTGGCGACTGCATTTACACTTCAAACATGTGTGCAGATTATCCTACTGAATAGATGTAAGTATTGTTTGTTTGCCACGGAGCTCATTTTAAGCAAAAGTCCAAAACACAATGGGAAAATACCATTGGCTTCGTGTCAAGGAGCCCAGTCTGACATGTCAGCCTACAAAAATACGTCATAGCTGCACCGCTCAATAAAACGCTGCTCATTGAGTGTCGATTCATTCAGCACCAGTATCCAAATGCTCTGCTAACTGGCATAAGAGCTTACTGACCTTAATGGTTCCTTGTTACTTGCTTTGGACTGAACTCACCCACAATGAGGCCAATTTCACAGTGATGGTCGTCGTAGCCGCAGGTCATCATGGTGCCCACTGTGTCATTGATCACAGCCAGAATGTCAACGTCAAAGTCCTGCAGTGAGATTTAATTGGACTTTATTAGTTTTCGCAGTTCTTATGATCATAGAACAGCTGGATGTTATCTTACATTGCAACAAAGTATGCACAGCAAAGATGAACACATTTCAACAAATAACATGCAATCATGAAGGGCCATCAAATGCAGGATTGGAGGCGAGGAAGATCAGGGCGACATGCGGGCATACATGCTTTACATACAACAAAACAAACAAAAACAGACTTACACGTGAATTGTGATGTTATAATGAGGAACATAACACGTATAAAAGCTTGTTGAAAAGTGACTGGAAACATTCACTGGAGAGCATAAAAACACTGGAGCAATGCAGCATCTGATCAAAGTGTTAACATAATCACACAAGCCAAGCAAGTGAGCATCTACAAACTATTATTTCACTATAATAGGCGACTGTGGGAGTGCGGTCGTCTTTCAACCAGAAGGTTGTGGGTTCGATCCCAGCCCATGCAGTCAACATGTCGATGTATCCTTGGGCAAGATACTTAACCCTGAGTTGCTCCCGATGGCCAACGGTGTGTGAATGTTAGGTCCTACAGTAAGGTACACTGCTCTGTGTGAATGGGTGAATGACATGTAGTATGTAAAGCGCTTTGAGGGGTCTTAAAGACTGGATAAAGCGATATATAAGTACAGTCCATTTAGCATTTCATTGGTTGCACTATAAATAGAAATGTAAGGATGCATGTACGTGACACAGAGCAGCAGGCCGGAGAGATAGTGTGTGACAAGAAAACATGAATATCATAACAGCTGTAGTTAGATTCAGTAAAACATCACTTCCTCTTGTGTGACATTTCTTAAGTGTACATTAAATATGGCATACTTTGGGAAGTGTTTGTTTGCGGGGATAATAGGATTGGATATGTTGCTTCACTGATTAGACCCTCCAGAAAAACGCGATCCTGCGATCGCAGAATTTACCGCATAATCAGCAAAATGGCGCAGATTTTATTTTTTATTTTTTTGCCCGCGTTTTTCTGGAGGGTCTAACTGATATCCTTTGCTGGACTGTGGCATGATATAAAGTTCATAAATAATATCTGCCCATTATTTATAAGTTTGTATTTATCCAGGCAGATAAACATGTCATAGATTTGGACAACATAACAAAAGTGTTTTCTTAGCATCTTACAATTAGACTGTCCTTTTTACTAGTAAAATCTCTTTAAGTGGGCAGGCGAGATCATTTACTTTTCTTAAGGACTTGTTTAAGAAACATTTGCACGTGTTCTTTGCCATATCTGCCACACTCGTCATTGTGGGTGCTGTTTAGGATCAGTAACATCTCTGAATAGCATTCACAGTTCAGGTTACAGTTGCATGCAGAGGTGGCCGGCACATCTGAACATGCCGATAAGAGTCCACTTATCAGAAAGGATAGCAGTTAGTCAGGTCATAGCTGGAAAGCAACAGAGAATCAATAGATGTGAACTATGAATAATTCATTCTCTCAGGGCTCTTGACATCTCAGGCTGTCGTGTGGAGATGACATTTGCTAATCTTACCATAAGTGGACCACATCTTAAAAGAGCATTGCATTTTCTGTGAACCCTGGGTCAGACAGGTCCACAGAGTCATAGCAAGAGACCCTGAAGATGCTTCTTGTAGAAGGGGGATTAGAAACAGTCCAACTGACACGAAAACAGTTTTCACAGCAATACAAAAATAGATTAGAAAGAAAGAATAACGACCTTTTTAATTTTATAAACAACATCCGGTATGCAAACTTAATTTAGGCGTGAATGCTGAGAATGATTTAATTGTGATATTTAGCATCGCTGACCAAATGCAAAATGATTGGTATTTCTTGTCATGGTTATGCTATAACCCAGACTCTGGAACTCCCTCCCCCCGCACATCCGACAGTCAGACACAATCACCATATTCAAATCCCAATTAAAAACCCATCTGTTCAAATCTGCCTACTCACTGTAGTGCTCCCCATTATACGTTTCATTTGTGTCCACTTGACTGTCTCCTCCATGATTTCCAGTTTGTGTTTTTATCATGTTCTGTTGCCTATTAGAGTTTTCTTTTTTTAACAAATTGTACGGTGTCCTTGGGTGTCATGAAAGGCGCCTAAAATAAAATGTATTATTATTATTTTCCACTTTTATTTTTAAAAGTGTCACCCCCATGTTATGTCTGTTACTTCCTGTCTTGCCTAGTTTTACTGCCTGATTGTCTGATTGGGTTTCACCTCCCCTCCCAGCTGTGTCTTGTCTTGTGATGCCTTGTGTGTATTTAGTGTATTTGTGTTTAGTCTTCCCTTGAGCTTCTTGTGCGATTGTTTTCGATGTTACCTGGCTGTTTGTGATGATGTTCCTGTTCCTTCTATCAGCTTTTGAGTAAAGCTCACTTTTGGTTTGAACCTTTTACCCTAACAGTTCTGACATCCCTAATAATTATATAAATATAACTTGAGGTCTAAATACAAATCCTTTGTCATGTACATTTTGT
>NW_011353485.1:6851-9430 GCF_000735185.1 Notothenia coriiceps | reverse complement strand
GTGTGTGTGTGTGTGTGTGTGTGTGTGTGTGTGTGTGTGTGTGTGTGTGTGTGTGTGTGTGTGTGTGTGTGCTTGGTGTCTGCTGTGTTTTTGATTCTGTTGAGGTTTTGCTCCTTTTCATGACCTGCTTTGCCCCTGTGGTTTGGAGTTGTGTTCTGCCCTTTAGCATGGTGTGTGTGTGTGGCATGTGTGTGTGTATAATTGTGGTTTAGGTGTTGAAGCTCTGAAATGTCAGGATGAGTTTGAAAAAGCTGCTAATATTTGCTTTGCATCAAATTGGCTGGGACCCTTTTTTGTCAAAGTCAGGAACTGGTAAAGTTCCCCCTCACTAAACCACTGCTTTGCTGCTGTTTTGTTAGCATGTGATTTGGTTAGGACTAGGGATGTAACGATATATCAAATATCGCGATATCGCGGTAAATAAATGTCTCAATACCGTCGTGAGACTGACAAAATATACTGCGATTTTTTAAATTTAAAAATAAAAATAATAATAAAAAAAATTATAACTAAAAAAAAATAAAACCTTTATTTAACCAGATGGTCCCATTGAGATCATCGATCTCTTTTTCAATGGAGACCTGTCCAACATGGCAGCAAGTAGGTTACAACATGAACATAAAACAACAGATAACACAAGAGGACATTGTATTTACAGGGCTACATGTACACACCTAGAGACATTGACAAGTACCAACAGTATATTTATATCTTGCCCTGTCAATAAGCCTCACCTTCTTGGCAAAAACTGTATTGTTTTTGAAGTGGTGGAGAGACAATGCACAGTTTGACCCACTGCTGTCGCCAAAGCATGTCTCTCTGTCCCAGCAACATCAGTACCAAGCAAGAGAGTTTTTTCCACAGCAGGGGATATTGTAAACGCCCAAACATCCCAGCTTCTGCCTGGAAATGTGGACATGCTCATATTCCTAAAAGATAACCTTGATGATGCTGAGTGAGTGAGTTAGTGAGTTAGAGTTGAGTTACTTGAAAAACTAAAGTGAAACTTGATTTATTCTACTGCAGGGTCTGATTATTATATTGTTGACACTTTAAAATACTACTATCCTACTAAAATGCTGTACAAATCTGATTTATTATTTAATAAAGAAAAATAATTCAAGTACAAAAACATTTTTTTCACAGGGGCAGCCCATCACACCAAGTGTGTCGGGGCTGGAGCTTGAGAGTTTGTTGCATGATTCTGTAGTTTTACAGCTGTTTTCAGAGATGTTTCATAAGGTCTTCTTTATGTTTCCTGACTTTAGCATGGCAGTTTGTAATGGTTTGTTGGTTCTATACTTTATTAGTTTTGGTTTGGCCTAAAGATTGAATGGTTTGTAGGTCTGAAATTCGTCAGGAGATTTACGATGGGTCTTAAAGAGCCATAGTTGAGGTACAACTTAAGGACTAGTGAACTATCTAAACATTTAGTTATCTTTGATGTAGAAACCTTTAAAACCTTAGAGCAACTAATTATTATTTATCATGAATTATTATCTGTTGATGAATCCATTTAAGGTAAAGAAATATAGGATATACAAAAAATACCTTTAACAATTAATATTTTCTTTCAATCTTTTCAAGATCTGAAAGCCCAAAGTTTCCTCTTTGGAAATATTTTCTTGTCTGATTAACAGAAAAACAAAACCAAAGATATTAATTTAATGATTTAATTGACAAAAACTAAAAGGTCAATATTTGACATATTTGCTGGGTAATTGACCTTTAAGTTTTTCCGATTTAATTGTCTGTTTATCAACTAATCGATACATTGACTAATACTCTCATCTTCAAAACCCTCCCCCATCATACTGGGATGATACACAGATAATTAAATCTAATCATGTGTTCTAACGCTCTGCAAAAACTAAATGAACATAGCCTTTAAAATGTTGGAGATCATCTGGACATGGTGTTGCTTATTAAACAAGATGGCTGCTTTTGCTGCATTTACACTCAACCTAATGTTGATATTATCAAAGTGATCCAAGACGCCGCATTGTGCCACGGCTGCAACAAGTAGCTGGAACCATCTTTGAAATGTTCGATCCCTAGTCCAATTTTAGTCAGCATAGAATAACACTTTTTGTTACGGATTAACACGTAATGTTCATAATAAAACTGACTATTTCCCACCCCAAAAATGCAACAAGTAACAGGACCTTCTCCATGTCTCTCTCATAGATTTTCTAGAGAAAAAGTTATCCAAGTTACAGGAAGATTTGAATTCCAACTGAAAATGAATTGCAGTACATCCCACCTTATCTTAAATGTTTTACTTTCCCTGAAGGAAACAGTTGCAAGGCATCTATATAACAACACACTAAACACATCTGTTTGAATCGTAACTTCATTTTGTGGCACAGGTTCCTTTGATCACTCTTGAGCTTCACTGACACTGGTAGAATAAACTGTTCTGAGTTCAACCTCTTTAAATACTTTGTGTCTTGTGACAGGGCGAAAACCAGCGACTGCTAACCACCTCCACCTGCGGCCGTGCACCTGCAGCTCCGGCAGCACAGCCACCTCCGGCAGGGATCTCCAGCTCTCTCAAACCTCTGCGCCCCCCCCCCCCC
>NW_011353485.1:0-6839 GCF_000735185.1 Notothenia coriiceps | reverse complement strand
CCCCTCCACTGCCACAGCTCTCCTCTCTTATCTGTCCAGCCCTGAAACATAAATCAGCCTCTGCACACCTCCCCCTTCCTCCTCCTGTTAGCAGCATGTCACCCCTCAGCGCCCCACCTCACTCTTTCATCCTCTCTAAACTGTTTACAGCAGACACTTCAACATTCTTTGAAGACGGCACATTTAAAAAAAAGACGACGAACACACCAGCGCTTTGTCCCCCAGTCACACCTCAACCACCGCCTGCTTTCGGAGTCAGAAACCCTTGGTTTTTTTGCTTTAATATTATTATTATTATTTGCAGCTTCTCCTTCTACTATGCCTCTTTGCATTCATGAAATTAAGACTGATACTAGGGGCTATGCATTGCCAATTTGTAATGCTGTTCATATGTGTATTTTTAGAAGAAAACTTTTTTCAGAGGCAAAAATGTTCTATTTTTTATAAGAGATTACTTGAAGTTTTTCACGGTGATGGAGGTTGGCTAAATTTAAAAAGCACTGCCTCCTCCCACTTGAGAAATTCAGTGGCATGTGAGATTTCCATGATGTACATAGTGTTCTTTAAAAAAAGATGTGTGTAAAAAGACATATTTTTGCTTGTAAAAAGATGAACGACAATGTTACAGATTTGAATCCAGTATAAAAACATGATTTGATGACTTGTTCTCCTTTTGAAATGAAAATGTCTTAAGTTTCTCTTTCTCTTCGAGTGTAATCCACAAATAAAACTGGTATTATCTAGTTTACATAACAACCGGCCTTTTGCTCTTTTCTTGTTACCTTTAAATGATCCCCTTTTTTTTTTTACATAACAGCAATATTTTGAGAATAATCTAATAGAAAATGTATGAAATGCTAAAATGTGTCTGTTCAATGAGGCTAAAGCCAGAGAAGTGAGGTAAAATTATTCAGATAAGTAAATGAACACATTTTATTTTGGATTTGATTAGAAAGTGCATTTCTTGCCATGGTAACTAATTAAGAAAGTGGTATAAATATTCCCATTTACTGTAATTGTCTCCCATAGAGGGAATAACTCATTATTCCTGTCAAACTATTGCTTTAGAAATAATTGTAGGACAGAAAATATAAACCTTATCACCCTTAAGAACCTTTTTGATGCTAAAAAGAAAATGGTTTATTTATTAAGTTATATTTGAAATGTAATTGTACAGGAAGCAGCATTTTCGAGTCCCTTTCTCAGATGCTAACATTCAGTTAATGGTTTCCTCTCAAAAAATGCTGTCGGGACATTCCTTTCCCACGGGCAGTCCTACACATAAACCACCAAAAACAATGAGAACAAAACCACAAATTGGACTAAACAGCTCGACAAGATCAAAATATGATTAAGTGCGTTTCTCTTCACCACAAGTAGTCGTAATTGTTTGTAGGAAGGGATCAGGTTACAGAGAGGCGGGACTACCAGGAATACAGCGTGGCACGTGGCCAACCACTTTCAGAAACACGGGCGGAGGCGGGGTCCGGTGAGAGAAACACAATCAGTCTTCATCGTTTCACAGAAATCACACGAGAGGTTTCTCAATACTCTAATTTCCCCTCCTCGACTCCTATCCTCGATACTTAGTCCCGCCCACAGGAGATGCGAATGGAGGAGGGGAACCGAGGAGGGGAAGCAGCAGGCGGTTAGAGAAATGAGAACTCCTCTCCTGTGAGCGGTCATTTTAAAGAGACGTCCATTAATGATGACAGGAGGCAGCCCTCTGTCTGATGGACAGATGTGTTCATGACGACTTATATATTTACTTTGAATCCATTGACAGTGAGACATATAATGAGACAATAACAGGCTACAGATACACACACACACACACACACACACACACACACACACACACACACACACACACACACACACACACACACACACACACACACACACACACACACAAATTCAGAATCCCCCCCCTCTCTCTCTGGTCGCTGAAATGGGGAATTTAAATTACGGGCCAAAAGTTGTATTTACAAGTATTAAAAGTACGGTAAGCAGAGGACACCAAACCAACTGAGACCTGTCTGTCCGCCGCATCTACGCACTGTACAACACACACACCTACACACTGTACCACACACACCTATCCTAAAGCATAATCAGGCTGCAGCCGTTGTGTATTTTATTATGTGAAGCACTAAATGGTCTTAGAAAAATATCGACTCTTGGTTTGTAGATATCTACTAAACTACAGCAAATAAAGAGAGTAGGCCTGTTATACTGAGTGATCTATATTATACACACTGCTCTGCTTTCTGCACGGACCTCACAGCTGTTCTCACTGTAAACATCGCGTCGCGATGAAAGCAGTTAATAAAATAATATCCAGGGGATGCATGCAGAGCTGTCATTGGCTGAGATAAGTCCGGCCGTGCGTAACGCCTCCACTGTTCCCGGAAATGCATCCGTGGAGGAACCATCAGTGTCTCCTCGGTTAGAGCTCCTCCAGAGAGCCTCCTCGATGCTCGATGCTCGGTCCTCGATGTGCATTTAGAGAAATTAGATGTCCTTCAACATGGCGCACTGAAATTCATTTCCAGATCACTACCGGAGGACCGAGGAATCGAGGAGTCGAGGAGTCGAGGAGGGGAAATTAGAGTATTGAGAAACCTCTACAGTGTTCGTGTCACAATATTTTATTTGAAAATCACATTCAAATGCTGCAAAACAATGAATTAATATACCAGAAGTGCTCATTTAGCTCAGTTCCTGTACATGACGTATTGTTTATGCACCTAAAAGATTATCATCAAAATAAAAAAGGAAGCTGTTGGCAAGTGTGAGGGCTTTCGTGATGTTTGAAGTACAGACCAGGTAAACTCATTATAAAACACGGATATGAGATTTTGCTGCTTTTCCCAGAAGCTAATTATAAGTTTAAAAGAGTGCTGGAGGGATACCGCTGCCAAAAAGAAGATTCCAGGATGTTGGGATCTTCCATTTGTTGGGCTTCTGGCTCTGAAATGTGAAACCATAATTAGAAAGTTGTTATCTTAAATCACACATTACAGAATGTAGTTAGTTTAAATTACACTAAGCATGTTAGTACTTCTTAGGCTAGTTTCATTTCTCTGCAAGTCTATTTTCTTTTACAAACTAAATAGTATTGGTGGCAGGCTTGTGACTCACAGGGTCGTCCAGCAGGTGAAGCCAGTCGTTGAGGTGGTTGACGAGCGTGAAGGCGTCTGGGATGTTGTCTCCCTCCGAGCAGAAGAGAATCAGCACAGCCAGCGGGACGTCCTCTGCACAGCTGAACCCCCAGAGGAAGAAACATTTCAAACACCCTCGATCAAAACCTGTTCCTGGGCTGTTTCAGTGTGCTGGATTTCAACAATATATAGAGGTAGAGAAAGAGTGTTTTGATATTATCATGATCAAGATAAGAGCTTGAGTTATTTTATGTTGCAATTTTGCTGAAGGTAAACTTCTTTATAGTCATAATTGAGCAAAAGACTATGACTTGTTTTAAAGGTCATCAAACATGCGCAGATGTACAATAAGGACTGCATTTAATGAGTACATTATAAATGCTTCGTAACCATCTCAAAAGGTCAGGAGGTCTTAAGTTAAAGTTAACAATAACAACAGGGGTCAGGAGGAGACAGAAACAAGGAGATATTTTGGATAGATTGGATTGACTGAAATGCTCAAAATAATCTGATGAAAGGCATTTTCATCGACTAAAACTAGTGTACTACAATAGTTACTGTAATATTGTTATTGACTTAGATGAGTCTAAAAATGCCCAGAAGGACACCAGACTAAGATGAAATAAAGAAATTCGATAGGAATTTAATAGTTCTCAAGGTTTAGTTTTTGTTGCTGTAACAAAAAGGAATTCACAACACTGTTTTTACTTCCTAAACTTGGATAAATAAAATTACATTTCACTTAAGAAATTCACAAAAATAATCCAGTTAAATGTTTTCCTTGTGTCACTCAAGATGAATCATGACTTGAGGTGTGCATGACGTAGCCAGCAGGCAGACATCGCTCTCGCTCGCTCTCTCTCTCTCGCTCTCTCTCTCTCTCGCTCTCTCTCTCTGTACCTGTCTGTGTAGAGTCCTTTAGTTATGCCTCCTCCGGGGACGTAGAGGCGAGGCTCCGTGTTGGCGTCCGTCAGACCCGGGTAGGCCGACACTCGCTCCATCTCCCTCCAGCTGAGCTCCTTCAAGGCGTCCTCGCTGTCCTTCAGCAGGGACGGAGTGAGCAGGTACCTCAGAGGAATGCTGCACGGACACAGATCTGTTAGTCCAGATGTTAACAGCACAGTGATGCAGCGATGATGTGCAGTGTGTGTTTAGGTACCCTTTCATCTGCTGGTCGTCCCTCTGGTAGGCCTGACTGCTGGACAGGACGACGGCCCTGGAGAACCCGCTGGATTTGATCCAGGAGACGAGCAGCTGACGGAACTTTTTGGATTTTGACTGCAATTAAAAACAGGAGTTAAAGTAACAAAAACAATAGAGCAAATTAAACAATCGGTCTGTGGGAACACAAACTACATCATAAGGAAATATGTCATTTATGCTCTCTTAAAACGTATGTTAATTAATCAACTAGTTCTCCACCTTAAAAAAACCCACTTATTTGGTTCATAAGAAAATGAGAATAAACTCATGCTGATGCAACAGACTGGTTTTACCTGGATGATTGGTGCCCGGATTTGAAGAACGGCCAGCTTCAGTTCTGCTGCCGTGTAAACTGTTGATGAGAAACAGGTTGACAGATTATTTGTGTGGTCAAATTTAAAATTATTAAGGTGACATTTGTACATTTACTTAGATGGTACCTTCTGCAGGAGTGTGCAGCTCCTCAGCGTTCTCGTTGGAGGTGGCGTACGGGTTGTTTCCCGTCATGGGGATGAGGCAGTCCGTGTGCATGTAGCCCACTCTGCTCATATTGAGCGTTGACACGATGAGGTCCACAGACAGCTGGCCCACATTACCAACAGCCACTGCTGGCTTGGGGGGGGGGGGGGGGGATAAGCAACAAATAACAATTACAAACTATTTTAATAATGTATTCATTGTTTCAGTCTCTGCTACAATGCTGCTGCCTTCATGGTTCCAGACTCTCATCTGTGAGGATTTGCAGCTTATCCTGTTCTTAAATAAAAGTGAATTGACTTGTTTTAATGCCTGAAATAAAAACCCTGGGCTCTGGAGGACGGGCATTTGGTGCTATTTTCTGACATTATTCAAACCAAGGAATTAATCAAATAATTAACAACAATAATCAGGTGAATCAACTGTTGATTATAATAAATTGCAGCCCTACATTTATCATGTAAAGGGTAATAAGTAAATGAGAGTTCATGAGTCGTAGTAATCATAAAACGTATCTTTACACTCTAATAGTATAACAGTCACAAACGCATTGAATACTTTTACTTTTGATAATATAACTTTTACTATGCAGGACTTTTATTTGTAAGTGAATAACAATGTGGCATTTATGAAGCTTCGTTAGCTCCAGTAAAATAGTTACATTAGGATAAAAACTTAGCCTAGTGATTAAAAATATGCTGCAATTCATTAAAATTCAAAACGTTTCGTAAGTATTGCAACATAATGAACATAAACAATCGCAAACTTATTTTGAGGAAGGTTTTCCTAATATTGATTATCGTTACATTATATTTGTAATCACCTTTGCGGAAAGGCTCTTTTACTTTTATAAAGGATGGGACTACTTCCTGGAATGATGCTCATCTGTGATTTCAGACTATTTATTTAAACAATAATGACACGTACTTATACTCTGTTCCCATTAGCTTCCATACAGCAAACTAAATGAGACCGTGCTGATATATTAGTAATAAAACACACTTTATCCAACATTAGCACATTGTTGTGTCGCTCACCATGACGAGGGTGAAATCTTTGAAGCAGGGCGGAGAGTTTTCTGAAGAGATAAACATGATGCCGTTTATCAGAGCTCAAGCGATACTGAGGAACTATATTTAAATGTTATTATATTATCTTAAAACTACTTTTTCGGAGCAGCTTTCACTTCTATTTTCATTCCTGCCTGTGAGGACCTTCTCACTCGCAGTCGCTTGCTGATGATTAGGCATTTTTAGTACCCACCTGTGGGTGCCTGATTAAAATGTATCTTTGAAGTTTATTTTGAGACAAATATTTATTAAAGGTCCCTTCCGACTGTCTCTATCTTTTTTGTTCACGTAGCACGCCCCTTTAGGACTTATATTTGACATATTGTTTCTAATGTAAAAAGGCATATTTACGGTTAACCGCTGCAAAGATTTCGTCCGTAGTAGAGATCTGCAACAACTCCCGTTGTTAACATTAACATGTATATAGGCTACTACAACTTCTTTGCTTATTAGAATACATTATATTTAAAGCAATTTCTATTTTAAATGTGAAAAAGTCAAAATATATACACACAATGTAGTCAAAACATTCAATTTTTAGATTATTAACCATAACATAATGTAATGAATTAAATGAAATAAACAATTACGTAAGCACCCATGGTTTTCAAATAATGAGACAATAATTATCGCTGCAAATAATAAACAAAAGATGAGTTATCATAATATATTATTTATTCTATGGTAATTGTAACGGTAGTGTTTCATGTTAGGAGATGTTATTATTTTCTTCAAGTCTTAATAACAGTAACTATGGCAGATAATTACATAGAAAGATCAACAAGTAACAATGAACAACTACATAGTAAAACACATATAACCACATGAAGATGAGGCACTTCATTTTGGTTTGACTTCATTGGGAATAGATTGGCCTTTCAGTACAGCCACAGCATTTTCTACCATCCTCTGCACTATCTTTCTG
>NW_011353484.1:3157-7273 GCF_000735185.1 Notothenia coriiceps | reverse complement strand
AAACGCCATCCTGTTTCAGAAATAATCCTTGATGTGGTTTAAACAGGATAGCGTTTTATCACAACCAAATTTAACTTTATCTCCGGTAGCATTCTGATCAGGCATTAGCTCTGCCTCCTCTTCTTTTATTTTTTTCAAGCTAAGGACCCAAGATCCGCGTTTCTCTAACAGGGCTTCAAAAGAGGGGTTTGAGCAGGCAACGCTACAATGGGTGATCTGTTTGGTATTTTGAAAAAAAACTTCACAGACATGTTTTGCATAGGTATGGCCCTACAATATATTTTTCAAATATAGCATAATAGGTCCACTTTAAGCTATCTGCAATTTACCTCAGATAATCCTATATTGTGCTACCGCCGTCCAATTGTGTGCACTGTCTAGTTCTGGTTGTTTCATTAGATGTATCTGCGTGGCCCGAGTGAGGCTGGAGTGTTGTCCACATTTGTGCGATTTCTTTTTTTTTGTTGAAAAAAGTGTGATACCGTGCCATTTAATTAATTGGTGTGTTAACAGTGGAATCAGGGTGTGGCAACTGCCATCAGATGGAATTGAATAGCCTTTGGTTGGGGGGAATTCTTGCTACATCTGTATTTCTGGCAGTTCAGTATTGGCAGTGGCCGCTTCTATTACAAAGTTATCTTATAGACAACACTGTCTTAGGTATAAGAATGTTGTTTTAAAAGAACATTTCACAACAATTAAAGTGAAGCAAACATGCATTGTTGAAAGTAAAAGTCGGTTATTTAATGTTCCTGTCTGTCCCAAAAGACTTTCACCAGCTCTTTTCTTTTTTGAAAACTCAAAAGCATGTGTCCCCAATAAGTGATGATAGTGCCGAAGCCGCAAAAAGGAATATACTCATCTTTCAATTTATTATTTCCACCTGTGCTTTTCCTAGAATAATATGTCAAAATACAATTGGCCTTTTGAACATTATAGCAGTCCCTCGAGAGTCTTTACATCTAGCTATAAGTAAACAATGATGTGTGTGATTGTTGATGACAATGATAAGAAGGAGAATGAATAAAGTATACTAATGTAATAAGGCAGATTTAACTCAGTTGTATGACATCATAGCCTGCAACACCGCCGCTCACAGTGGGAAACTTAGTGATTGTATTTGAACCAATGGTACCGTGACTTCAGCCAGAAATTTCAAAGGTGACGAACATATGTAGCTTTTGCAGGCTGCTCCAGAGTTGGTTGATCAGAGCAATGCGAAGTTCCCCAAGGGCAGGACCGATGATACATTCAGCCAGCCAGAGAGTCAGTATGTTCTGTGAAAATGTATTCTGTAATGCAAACAAATGATCAAACAGCAGTCCAAAGAACAGAGAGAAGTTTGAAAGCAGCAGCGCCACAACCTTAACTGCAGGTGTCTTCCTGCTGAGAGAAGGGTGGGCCGCCAAGTGGGGGGTAATGGAGGGGTGCAGGAGGTAGGGTGCAGGCATAGGGAAGAGGGATGTACTACTGTTGTGTGAGAGCAAAAAAACGGACATCATGAACACACCTCCTTGGAGGCAACCGGATAGTAGGGGGTTGAGTGGCAGCAAACCGCCTTCCAGCTGCCATCAGAGCACCCCCTGCAGGAGAAAACTCAAGAACACACACACATAAAAGGTCCATGGGCACACACACATGCTGAGGCCTCCTCCGGGCTCCTTTCTACCGACTGTCAGTTTGAAGACCCCCTTCCTTCTTTGGCCCGTTGCACTGTAAAACTTGCCAGAGAGGGCATATGTAGCACTTAGTATGATGAAAACACATTTCCTAGCATAAACAGCCTGTGGGTAATTTTTGAAGGCTCCTATCAAACTACTTTGAGTATCTAATTCAAAAATAAGCTTGCTGCATGAATTATGCAATATAAATAAAGCAATAAATAGAAGAAAAGTAACAGGTTAGACACTGAATATGTTCAAAAATCACAAAGCTTTTTATTAGTATCATTTGTTTCTTACTTACTGGTTTATATACATATTTAACTTTCACTTGCTTTAATTATAAAATAGAACAACTGCCACGAAACCCATTTCCCCACCATAATTAAAGTATTTCTGAGTCTGATTTATGTAGGAATACAAATATTTGCAAATGTTAACAGGGAATTGACATGTTTTATTAAGAAAGGCTACAAAATATTTCAGTTTTTTCAAAAACAATCAATTTGTGAGCGAAGAACTACTGTATGACGTACATTACCGCATGATCTTGATTAGCACTGTTTTTGTCAGTATGCATGTGCAGGTTTATTGTTGCAATGGAAAACAAAAGTCCTCTGGGTACCTTTGATGGTGAGGATGTCTAATCCAAATTTATGCAGCTCAGGTAGAGCTTCAGGTCAAGGACAGTGTGGGCTTGGATCTCAGAGCCATGTTGTAAACAGAGCAGCCACTTACCTGCCAATCACCGGCCCATCGCTGGAGGACCGGACACGGATCTGCAATATCCACAGTCAGCAGGCAAACAAGACGTGTGTGTGT
Organism: Notothenia coriiceps; assembly: GCF_000735185.1. Lineage (NCBI taxonomy): Eukaryota > Metazoa > Chordata > Actinopteri > Perciformes > Nototheniidae > Notothenia > Notothenia coriiceps. Next base: position 4,790 of record NW_011353484.1, on the reverse strand, counting down.
GTGTGTGTGTGTGTGTGTGTGTGTGTGTGTGTGTGTGTGTGTGTGTGTGTGTGTGTGTGTGTGTGTGTGTGTGTGTGTGTGTGTGTGTGTGTGTGTGTGTGTGTGTGTGTCGTGCGTGCGCGCGCGCAGAGAGAGCTTTGCATCCAGAGTGCTTTTGACCTCCAGGGTGAGACAATTTGGAGTTCCTTCAAGCAGTATGAGTGGAGACGGCGTGGAAGACCTCTCTGGCCCCGTCCTCTTCTATCACACCGCCGGTTAGTCCTAATCAGAACCGACATATTGTCTGTCTGTCAGTTCATTCGGCGTCCATGTTGGTTTCAAAGTTTTCACGATTGCCAGAAATTGCTTTCCGAGCTATGGGTATGAAGGACGAAATGAGAGTTGCAGAATGAAGTGAAAGTGCAGCTTTGAATTGCCTTGCTGTATGCGGAGGCTTTGTGCAAAGTCTTAATGCTAAAAATACAGATGCAAAGTGTGCAGCTCGCACAAAGGCAGTGCCATTAAATCCATCAGAATCCTATGTTAAATTAAAACCTCTTTCTCTCCCTCAGCCTCGCTACCCATCACTCTTGTCTGGTCCTGATTGGTTGATGGGATCCATTAAAATGTCTAAAGGAGATTTGGCTTGCATTACTTTTTAAAAGAGGTGAGTGAAAATGAATAAGAATACAGTAAATAGAAAAAGCGGCCCAGATGTACAGGCAATAAAGCCTCAAGCTAAGCAGGGGCTTTTAAATGATTAGGTGAGTGCCGGGCTCCGCGCTTGATGATATTTGCATTTTTATTTTGGATTTAAATCTCACAAACCTAATCATTTCATTTCTGTAAATGTGGGCCATTTGTTAGACTCCTACATGATGAAGCTCTCTAGTCTCCCAAAGGCGGAGAATGGAAGACTAATGAAACAAGGTACTCCGCATAGTATTTTCCAGACTACTTTTTTTGTTATGCAAATTCTTCCGGCAGTAAAGAGTGGCAAATTCTAAGTCTGCAAAAAGATTTTTCCCTATATTGCCACTATGCAAATAATTGGAGTTGTTAGAGTAAACACACACACACGAAAAGCACCGAAGACGTCCGCTTCACAAACTTAAAGCTACCCAAAGAAGATGTCAAACAACTTCATTCAAATATAGACTCATTCTTTGTCAATTTCCGTTGGGGGGATTAGTTGGGAAATTGTTATGGAATTCATTAAAATCAAATATGAAACAAAATAAAGATACAGCAACAAACTTTGGAAGTGTTGAGTGCCCTACTTTACCAGAGAACGCAGTCATTTCTATGATTTACTGGATCCACGAATCAAATTGAGATAGCATATCCAACAGATCGTCATTATTATCATGGGGAGATAGAAGGGCGGCGAGTCGCGTTCCCCTACAGCCGCGGTACGGCTTTCATCTCGATGTGATTGCTCAATTGCATGTTTATCATCCATGACATTGTGAAATGTTTCTTTCTTGGAGTCACCTCATAAAACCCTCATTTACAAATGTTTAGCCGAGATTAGTCCATTAGCCAAATTACCTAGCCAAGCAGTTGATTTCCAAACGGAGTGTCTTCAATCTGCAGCACAGCATGGGACCACACTCTCAGAAGAAATAAGACAGAGAGTGAGAGACGGGGGGGG
>NW_011353484.1:0-2835 GCF_000735185.1 Notothenia coriiceps | reverse complement strand
CTTTTGTCAGTTCCACTGAGCGCTATCATCTTTAGCCCCAGAGTCCCTCTCAGATCCCAGATATGAATCGAATAGCATCATCACTCCCTACAAACAGGCCACCGTTTCAACTTATTCAAATACGAGGGTAAGCCTTAGTTGAGACGGCAGACCTGTCCCAAAAAGTGAAGGAGGAAGACCGAAAAGAGTGAGAAAAATTGAGTAATTGTACTTTTGAATTAAAGCCTTTTAATCTCTTCCCCAGCCATTTAGTGATAATGGAAAAAAAAGAAAAGGAGTAGACAGGGTTTGCAATGAATGTGTTATTGACCAAGGCATTTTGTGTTGAAAAGTGGTGGAGACGAATGGGGTCAGAAGATTTTTAAATGGTCTTCAACATATACACTTTTAGGCAATGTAATCGGTGGTATAAGGGCAGAGTAGATAATGACAAAGATAAAAAAAACAATAAACTATGTCAAGAAAGTTACTGATAAGCGCATGAATGTTCTTTGTCATGGGTAGCATTTCTTAAAGTGTTTTCACTTGTTAGTTGACATTTCTCGGTGCAAGCTATTTCCAGATTTCCTTTTAATAAATGAAGCTTTGAAATAGTAATGGGGACAAAATAAGACATTTCGAAAAGTGGTGGTTACCAATAAGAGAGCAATCAAACGTAGGCATCTTAAGCTATGGTGTATTGTAACTTTTACTGTATTTAAAGGGCCCTATTATGCTTTTGGGGGATTTCCCTTTCCTGTAGTGTGTTGTATAGGTTTGTGTGCATGTAAATGGTCTGCAAGCCAACCAGTCACAACACAAGATNTGGCGATAACAACCTGGGGTGGAGAATGACACCTTAAGAGTGACAGATGAAAAGGAATCATATTCTCCTTGGAGCCAACTGTATAGAACTGATACTGCCGGGCAGTATCAGTTCTATACAGTTGGCTCCAAGGAGAATATGATTCCTTTTCATCTGTCACTCTTAAGGTGTCATTCTCCACCCCAGGTTGTTATCGCCACACAGCCCATGACAGCTTCAAGCCGCTTCCTCAAGGGAGGAGGGGAAGAAAACGTTGCAAAGCTTCACGATGAATGCATTTGGAAGGAGATGGAAATGACATATCGTTGCGCACAGACGTCAATTGATGCTGCATTATACCGTTCAAATAAACAGAGAGAACCAAAGCACAATGTTGGTTTTGTGTTATTGAAAGGGTTTTTCAGTGGATTAGTTTGTTCGGTCTTTTGTAATACCCATAATAACATTTTGTCATGCATTAGCAGGCCAATGTAAACAAAGCCATGCGTAGAGAGTTTCCCAGTTTGCTGTGGCAGGATGCAGCGTTGAGTCGCCATATGGAATAACAGCAGCAATATGAGAGCACAGAACTGAGCTGGCATTTCAGTGGAATGTGATCAAAGATTATAATGCACTGATAATGTATAGCTAATATAGTGCCATTCCCTGAAAGACAATGATTGGAATCACACATCAGTGACGCCTGAGTTAAATACTGCAAGTTGAGCCACCATTGTAATGCAGTGTGCTTAGATAACAGCAAAAAAAGGAACATACCATAACATCACCACAATGTGTTATTTTGCCATTTTTACTTCTTCTTTACTCATGTTATCTTGAGTTTGTTAGTTATCAGGTTTATGTTGTTTCATGTTTAGTTTAAAGTCCATTCCTAGATTTACTTATGTTAAGTATTGTTTCAGTAATTGTTAAATACAGTCCCTTGTGTCTAGTCTTGTCATGCACTCTCAATGATTGCACTTCCTGTTTTATTTTGTACTTACCTTTCTGTCTCATTTCAGAGGCCTTGACTTCCTGTCATTGTGTGTTTTCCCACAGTGTGATTGTTGGCCCCACCCTTGATGGTTGCCACCTGTGTCCCATTAACTCCTCTAGAGATAGTCCTCGGTTGCGTTCCGATAATCCAAAAATCAGCTCCTAAATTCTAACCCTATCTCCTATTCCTTGACCTCTGAGTGAAACGTCACAGGGTTAAGGGATAGTGGATAGGAGAATTCAAAAGGACTTAGGAGAAGAGACTGCGGTACTTTAGAGAATCCGAATGCACTTTCACTATCCGACGTGTTTATGATGTGCCAGCAGACGTCATAAATGTGCATCTGCTGCTTTGGGGAAACTATGGAAACTACAGTGTTCTATACAGCAGGCTACAACATGGATGTACAATGAGAACGAGGGACTACTGTAAACTCATCTAGAAACTCTGCACCATGCTCTGATGCTGTTGTTTTATGCTTTATGAACGTGGACAACAGAGAAACATATTCTTCATGACCAAAGTTGTAATTGAAATAAAAAAGGAAAGTGAAATTTATGATCGTCACCCTCTCCCTCCGGTCCACATTAATAGAAATGATCCCAATACGTATGATTGTATGAAAGATATCTTAAAATCAATACAAATGTATTTATTATAAACGTTAGTCCTTAACACCTATCACTGTGTATATCACCATTCAAACATCTTTTAAAAGTTGAACAAACCCCACACAGCTCAGTGAAATGTTGACTTTATTTGACAATTTCAGTAAAAACTAATGTTCATATTTCTCTTTTTGATTATAATACTGATGAACGTTCAAAACAAAGCACTTTGGCACATACGTTTTAAAATGCTTAATAAGCACGTAACTTTCATGATATAATTTCTCGGTCATAATCGGTTGTTTCCGTGAACGGCCGACTGTTGTGTGACGCAAATGCTGCGGCTGCAAGGCATTGTGGGGCAGCATTTTCTCCTCTCCTTTCGGTGAGGGAGGTCCAGTGGTTCCTAAGCTAAAGGAGGTTATAAAGGAAGTTTGAAACCTCCT
>NW_011353483.1:0-4469 GCF_000735185.1 Notothenia coriiceps | reverse complement strand
AATGAATATCTGAGGTCTGGGTGGATTGCAAACCACGCCCCGTAAAACTCAAAAAAAGTGTTGTGAAGCCACCATTTTATTATCCTCGCATTAGCATTATTAGCATTAGCCCAGCGCAGAAACGCAGAGAGACTAACTTATGGCAAAATAAAACATGGGAGCGGTGGAGATGAGGAGGTGTCGGCGTTCTGACGATTTACTCGAAAGGCTTCAGTAGAAGCTGCTGGGAGTCCCAACAGCTTCTACTGAAGCCAGTCCCCAACTCCGGGGACTTCCGGCCGGGGATTTTGGGCGGCAGTATACGCCGTGAAGTTGTTGGAGGCCTGCCAGTAAACCCAAAGCAGAAGAAGAACAACAAGTATCGTCAGCGGCTTCATTTGCCTAATCCACCCCCAGGGACTTATTCCGGTGTGAACGCTATCTGTACTTAGTTCATCAGAACTAAAGAGTTCTGATGAACTAAGTTCTCATTAACCTTTGTGGGAAAAGTACTGTGGTGTGAAAGCGCCTATTGACTTGTGTGTGACATTCAGTTACATAACATATCACAGCTTCATTAGGCATGGACACAAAGCAACATCTGAAACGTTAACATCGCACCCTTCCAACTGAAGATCTTTGTTTTGCATGCCATACAGCAGATCACTGTTCAGTATGATGATAAGCATCCCTGTGTGACAGAGGGCTGATGTGTGTCCTTGTGTATCCAACAGGTGGAGGACGAACTCAGCTCTCCTGTGGTCCTATTCAAGTTTTCACAGGACATGAGTGCTGGTGAGGGTCGCACAAACATGGCACTTTTGATAAAGACTGTTTGTCAATCAGTAATATAATAAAGGAAAGGAGCTCTATGGTATACCTATTAAGTGTAAATGGTAGATATGCTTCTGTGCCAACATGGCACCTTGACCTTTGACCCTCTTGTTTTTATAATCGCTGAACAAAGGATTGTGGGTCAGAATGGCCAGTATGAATTGATTCGAATTTTGTGATCCAATGTCAAGGACAAGAAAATGTGTGCTAGATAATATACATAAAACATATGAATACACACTTATACTCACAGTCATAATTACATAATAAAATAATGAAAGCAGATTGCTAACCGCTGCTTGTTTAAAAAAGAAAACAGCAGTAACCACACTGCATGCTTGAAATGCCCTGTCATCAGCAGGCCATCACATACAGTGGGGCAAAAAAGTATTTAGTCAGCCACCAATTGTGCAAGTTCTCCCACTTAAAAAGATGAGAGAGGTCTGTAATTTTATTTGCAAATTATGGTGGAAAATAAGTATTTGGTCAATAACAAAAGTTCATGTCAATACTTTGTTATATACCATTTGTTGGCAATGACAGAGGTCAAACGTTTTCTGTAAGTCTTCACAAGGTTTTCACACACTGTTGCTGGTATTCTGGCCCATTCCTCCATGCAGATCTCCTCTAGAGCAGTGATGTTTTGGGGCTGTCGCTGGGCAACACAGACTTTCAACTCCCTCCAAAGATTTTCTATGGGGTTGAGATCTGGAGACTGGCTAGGCCACTCCAGGACCTTGAAATGCTTCTTACGAAGCCACTCCTTCGTTGCCCGGGCGGTGTGNTGGAAATGTCTTTATTAATAATGGAGAAGTCTAAACGCCGAATGCCACTTATTGATCAGTTCATACGTAAGGTATTTTAGTAAATCAGCTGTAGCTGTGATGGTGGTTGCTCCACACCACTAAGAGGAAAGAACTCGGCCCATCTCTTCCATATTAGCCGCGTTCACACCGGAGTACTTTTCCCACTTTAGTTCCGATAGAGTTCCGAAATTTCGCGTTCACAACAAAAAGAGCCGGAACTAAAATTAGTTCATGAGAACCTTTTTAGCCCCTTTTCCGTCCCTGTTAGAGAGCAGGGACTCACAGCTACAGCTGATTTACTAAAATACCTTACGTATGAACTGATCAATAAGTGGCATTCGGCGTTTAGACTTCTCCATTATTAATAAAGACATTTCCAAAGCAAGGCTATGCACCATGCAATAGGTCACAGATGCAGGCAGCACCTGGACACATCTGTGCTTCTGAGGACATCACCGGGGTTACATCATGCCTGGCGGGGGGCTGAGATTAAGTGTGTTTGGGTGTTCATGTGAGGGTCATGAATAATCCACAAGTATGTCTGCGGTTGTCAAGTTAGAAAACCAGAAAACATATTCTAAAACGTTTTATCCATAATAAGAGACAAATATAGCTGCACCTAGGGCAGGTTTCAAAGCTGTAGCATGCTAATGTTAAGTGATACACAGGTCTTGCTTCCTGTCTGAGTCGTCCTTTACGATGGAGGACTCACCCCAAGGCACATATTTTCTAGGTGTGAACTTTTGCAGGATTTGATTTGCTCTCTTTTTCTATTCTTCATCTTTCTATAACTGCAAGAACATGCAATAAGTTGGGCAACCCTTAATGTCTTAAGGACAGACTGCCCAAAAATGTGTGCAGTAAGCTCCTTTTGATCAAATTATCATATCTTGCCCCTCTTTATGATGCACTCTGTTCACCATGATGTGGACAGAGGACACATTGTGTCACATAGTTGATGTAAAGCCTACTGAGAATTTAGTTTTTCTATTGTACACAAACTGTTGGAGGGCTGAGCAAAAGTCACCAGCTCCACAGTGTCCTCTGAGGCAGCAACATGCTGTATTTAACCAAGCAGAAAGAAGAGACAGCAATGCAGACACATATCTGTTAAGCAAGAACAGAGCAAACAAAGGTTTACCCGTGGGAGGCCTCTACGTGTGTAATGAAAGTCAAAGCAAACACTATGTTACAAACATGTGTTGTGTAAATAAAAGGAGAAGTATAACTTTAGCAAAAAAGCTTAAACACACAATAGTCAAGACAATCCAAACATTTGTGATGTTCGTTCAATAGTAGATACTGGTTAACATTAAATGGTTGTTATCTTTAAACTCAGTTAAGAACACTGCTATGGGCCTGTTGTTCTGGATACCAAAGAAATACACACAACCCTTACTGCCAAGGATTACATGTCCAAATAAAACTCAACTCACAGCACTACAGAACTGACTCATTATGGCTGAATTTAAATGTCAGTCACATAGAGGAGGGACTTTACAGCTCTTTAGTGAGGTGATGTATACATTCCCATGATAGGTGTCAGATCAAGTATAAAATATAGGTGTCAAATGGATTACTCTGGTTGTTTTTGTTAAAATCAAGTAATGAGATGCAACAGCACATGACCCATTCATGAATTATGAATGACCCTTGCATTTCTTCCAAGGCAACAAAACAAGTGTGGAGAGGCATTCTCTGAAGTACCTCATATAACATGCCTGAGTAGTCCACATCCTAAACAATTAGGAAGAAGTGAACAGACCATCCTTATAAACTAAGTAGGACGATTTAAAACTCACTTAATTGGGTTCATTTAGAAATTGCTTCAGTTTATCATCATAACAGATCAAAAAGTTCAGATTCATTTTACAATAAATCAAGGAATGATGCACTTCTACAAAAAATCTCTCTCTCTCTCTCTCTCTCTCTCTCTCTCTCTCTCTCTCTCTCCCTCTCTCTCTCTCTCTCTCCCTCTCTCTCTCTCTCCCTCTCTCTCTCCCTCTCTCTCTCTCTCTCTCTCTCTCTCTCTCTCCCTCTCTCTCTCTCTCCCTCTCTCCCTCTCTCCCTCTCTCTCTCCCTCTCTCTCTCCCTCTCTCCCTCTCTCTCTCTCCCCTCTCTCTCTCCCTCTCTCTCCCTCTCTCCCTCTCTCTCCCTCTCTCTCTCCCTCTCTCCCTCTCTCTCTCTCCCTCTCTCTCCCTCCCTCCCTCCTCCCCCCCAAGGTTAGTGACGAATGAAGTTGGATGTTGTGGTGGTCGTGTCACTGATCTTTATGCTGCAGACCCTGCATACCGCTGTTCTCTTCTTATTACCGTCATCGACAAAATAATCCTTGAATCCAAACTTCACTATTTGTGGAGTAACGCTAGCCGCTGTCATGTTAACTGACACTCCTGCCTTCTAGTGGGTTGCCAGGTTTGCGCGCATGGCGCTATAATCACCCAATCACGTTTCGAAAAATCTAAACGTAATATCTCACTACAAAAACAAACGCAAATATTTAATTTTAAACAGTCAAGTCCTTTCAAGTCATCCGTCTCAAGCTTAAGTCAAGTCTCAAGTCATGAATACCAAGTCAAAGTCAAGTCAAGTCTTTTATCAATGTTAGTCAAGCAAGTCTCAAGTCAAAAAATATGCGAGTCAAGTCATGTGACTCGAGTTCCCACATCTGCACCAAACTATAGGCTCTGAGATACTTTTTTATCTTCTTCATGTCTTAAAATTGTTTCACACTTTAAGTTGCACGGACTTATCTGTCATGCTTTAATTCGAGAAAGGGAACCGTCAGGTATACTATTCAAGGGATGCTGCAATTATTGACATCCTGTGGTGGTTGCTTTGTTTATTACA
>NW_011353482.1:0-2169 GCF_000735185.1 Notothenia coriiceps | reverse complement strand
ACAAGAACCTGATAATTGATTACACACAATGAGAATCAATAAAATGACTCCATCTCTGGACTGGCAATGATATGTGAGGATCTCGACAAACTAAACGCTGTTTGCCAGTATGCATAAAGTTCCCAGTGACAAAAACGGAACACTGAGGCTGGTTTTACTTTTGAAATGACGAGACAAGTGTGACATCAATCAGGGGCAGGGTTAAGGACTCATCTGTGGATGACGATCACATGATGAGGAAGACACCAGGCCTGCATGCTGACAAGATGCTGTCACACATGCCTCTGGAGGAGCTTTAAAAAGGACCAGGAGATGTATAGTGAAAGAAAATGGTCATTGAATAATTCACAAATGCATCATTAAATCATCTGGGTCACCCTGTGGTGGTAACCTGCATTTGTTAGCATACAAAGGCAAGAGAAGGCCGGGTGATGATTCGAAGGAGTACAGTGAGAGTTAGCAGAGGATATGGCTCTCTGAATACATAATCAGATTACACCACAGACACAATGACATACAGGAAATACAGTGTAAACGTAAGCATCCCTGCAAGAGCAAGATGCAAACAAGACTTCCGCATGTTTGCCTCGAATACTGCGACAGGAAACACGATAACGGTGGGCTAATGCACCTCATCGCAACTTATCTCCTGTAGTCTTTACATCACTCCTATCATTTCAACCTAAACACATCTTTCCTCAGTCAACTTTTATACTAGGGATGTCTGGAGAATAACTAGTCGATACCTAAAAGGAGTACAATTCCATTATTCTCGCTACGAATGCAATAACAAGGTAAAAAGTCAATAAATCCAGGGTACTTCAAAAAATACTCCTTTATTACAATTTGAATACTGTTCACTGGAAGTTCATTTGCCCTCTCTAACATTTCCTTATTAATGATGTTAAAATAACTGTCTGTTTTCATCTTTCTCGCCAAAAAACCCATCTTACAAGTCTACAATTGAACAGATCATGAACCCCAGAACCATTTTCACTGAGTAGTGCAAGCGTTCACACCATAGTGCCACTCCATTCAAACTGTTATCATGTATCTTTGTGCATATGAGACAGATGAATGACTGATACTGTGCTCTTAATACTGCAGAACAAGATGGACATGTAATCTCTGTGTGTGCAGAGACGACATGCCATAAATACAGCAGAATGATAAAAGACATCGAACCAGGGCTGGACCAATAGCAGTGCTTTAATCTGCATATTCTGACCAATCACAGGCAGGGGATTAGAGCCGGCACAGTGGGTGTCTGGGAGGACGATTTCCTTTTATTCTCAAACGGTGGGTTTGACGTCGTATCAGAGAGGAAAGCTAATCTCCCCGTCACTCAATCTGAGTTTTTCAAATTGAAAATCATTCAACATCCATCAGGGATTCGCAACTACGCCAGTGACTAAAAGTACAGCCTTGGAACAGACACTCTTTAATAATATTAGTAGTGGTGCACGATAATTATCGGTCCGATAATTATCGGTCCGATATTAGGAATTATGACGTCATCCCGATAAACCCGATAAAAGTATTAATAGCCCCGATAATATACAATATATTTTTTGGGTTAAAAAAAAGAAAAAAATACTGCGGTGTGGGTGGATTGGGACTAGGGGCGCTTGTTTTCACTCGGCTCCTCCCGTTTTGCCAGTACTGTGGTATTAGTGGTTTAGGGAGAGGGGAGTTTTTCACAAATCCAGCGCTCCCTAACTCATGCCTGGCTGTGACGTAAACGGTGTGCGGCCGTGAAGCCAGGACAGTAAACAAACATGTCGTCGGTAGTATGGGACTATTTCAAAGTTTCAGAGTTAGATAGTTCGCTTGCTATTTGTATTAACAAATGCAATGCAGAAGTTCCACGAGGAGGGAAAAAGGCAACGAGCTATAATACTTCCAACCTGATTAGTCACCTGAAACATCGCCATGGCTACGATGGTGTGTTAAAAGCGTACGAAGACCCTGCGCTGCTAAACTAGCGGCGAATCCAAAGCCAGCTGCAAAGGCACCGGGGCTTTTACCTATCGACGAGGCTTTTGAAAAAAGCAAGAAGTTTGCCAGAGACGACCCCAGGGCTAAAACGAGGAAAAAACTACAGGTACATTTAATATATATATATATCTATATATATATATATATATTATATTATTATCGGTTATCGGT
>NW_011353481.1:0-3604 GCF_000735185.1 Notothenia coriiceps | reverse complement strand
TATGAACACTATACAATGTCTTTATTTTGATAGTTACCAGAATACATTGTATATTTAATACTAACATAAGCTGGTGATAGATAAATGCTGGTCTGCTGGTATGCCAGCAGACAAATATTTATAAACAAAGAAACAGAGGGGAGGAAATGATGATAGCTAGACTCAGAATAAATCACACAGCATTGAATGGTACGCTGCATGTCATGGGGAAAAGTAACAGTGACAAGTGTTGGAACTGTGGAGTTAAAGAAAATGTGGAACATCTATAAAGCTGAAAGAGAAAAACTAAAGGATAACGTTTTAGAGGCAGAGAGGGAATGGAGTGTGGTTGGTATTTTGGGAACAAAAGGAGAGGGAGAAAGAGCTACCAGAAAGGCACTGTTTACCTTTAGTGAACATGGGGTAGGTAAAATTATCTAACATTAGGTCAGGAAAGATCATAGATTGTTGTTTTGTTTTATTTATTTAATTTTGGATTAGATCATAGATACGTCCATGAGTTAAGAGATGGAATGATATGATGATTCACACTCATGTACATTAGGTGGCGGTATGCACCTTAAAGTTGTTTGCAATCCGCCAAAAAACCGAGAGAAGAAGAAGTCAACTGGTTTGCGAACGGACAATTTACACCGAAGAAGAAGAAGCGAACATTTCTAGCGGGTGAAATTTAGAGTATCAGATTAAATGCGATGTCTGACACTGAACATTTAGTAGTTTGCCTTATAGTCCTTCTCCTCCATTTTCTTCCTCTTATCGAGTAGTCAGTGATGTGCTGTTGCTTTGGTCTGGGTCTCTGGATCTGTGAGCTAACCACGCCCCGTTCATTTGCATATAAGGAATGGAAATGTCTCATCATGAAATGTCTCATCATGAAATACAAGTCACCTGAAATAAATAAATGCGTCATTATGAAATACAAGTAATCTGAAATAAATAAATATGTCATTATGAAATACGATTCTCTTGAAATAAATAAATGTGTCATTATGAAATACAAGTCTCTTGAAATAAATAAATGTGTCATTATGAAATAAAAGTCTCTTGAAATAAATAAATAAATGTGTCATTATGAAATAAAAGTCCCATGAAATAAATAAATGTGTATTTAAATGTACATGTATACATATTTATTGCCTCATTTATTTATTTCAGAATTTATTTCATAGGCATATTTATTTATTTAATTATTTATGTATGTATTTATTTATTTATTTAATTTTGGCTTAAATGGCATTCCATAGTTAGGTGGGACTTCTTGAAAGGTCATTTGCTGTGAGATGCCTTGCAGTAAGGGAGAGAAGATGATAGTGATGACGGCTGAGAAAGATGGCCCCTAAGGACTGTTGCTATGCTGTCAGTTCTTACTCTTGCCTAGGGGTCAATATCAGCAGTGTATATCTCTGTCTCTGGGTCTCCTAAGCAATGCAACCTGGACAACGTCTGTATTTTTTCACCCAGTTGGAGCTGGCATCGTTAATCATCCACATCTCCTTTTCCGGCCCCAGCTCCTCTTTGTGCCCCAGGCTTCTCTCCGCCCTTTTATTCCCCTTTAGTATCTTGTCCTTTTGCCTGCCTTCGATGTCTTTGTATTCTAGGTATAGACATACTTTTATTTCACATCAACAAGTTCAAAGTGAACATTGTGGTCAGTATGTAATATGCAGGTTACATTGAGCATTCACTTACATTTAAAATGTGTCCAGTTTGCATTAAATGTCATGTTCAATAATCTTTAGCTGTGTAAATTGATTCCCAATTCCATATATTTTTAATATGTGCTGCACTGAAGTCCGCGTCACACTGTCCTGAAATTGACACCAGATGGACACACAAATATGGAATTGTGAATTCCGCACGAAGATGGCCCCGAACTTGGTCATTCAGATTGCATGCTGATACTTTTACAATATACCAAAGATTTCTTCTCTCCTGATTATATCCTTGATTTGCATAATGAGCCAACATGAATTATGAAGCAAGAATATGAAAGGATGTCAAACTGAACGTCTAAATGCACTGATTGGCTTTCATTCTTAAAGTTCGATTAGGGAACACCTCTTAATGTTTTTTTCTGTCATTATCTGTGCTTTCACTCTCTCCAAGGTTAAGATCTTTCTCAGTGAATGAGGCAGGCGTTGACAACTTTACATCCACACAGAGTACGAGGAGTGACGTGTTTGCCAGAAAGGAGCTAGAATGAAAAGGAAGCATGGTTTGAGTAGGAGGGAGTACATGCACAAACTTCTGGAAGGCATAACTGTTCCTCACCTAGAGCAGCATATCTTGTTCATGTAGCCTTTAATACACAGGAGAGGGAAGGAAGCCATGCTAGCTCAGATGAACACTGGTCTTCCCCCACAGCTGTAACCTGCATTTGGCTTTATTTTCCAGTCTTTTAGGTCATCTAATCTACAGGAGCCTAAATCTGGAATGTTATTGGCCGGATCTCTCTCTTTGTGTCTTCCAATGGGCCAAAGCAAAATCGGTTAATATTTAAGAACTACAGAAAACACATGCTTTGGGCTTTTTACCACCAGGAGTGTGCTTTATGAATTTGGAACCACAACTCTTAATCCAAATTAAAAGAAACGAGTACCATTTGAAAAATAATAATGCTTAAACAAGTATTTTGATTCTGCTTGTCAGGTCCCCAAACGACTACTCGTTGGCACTGTTTATCATCTGGATGAGGCTGTGCAGATTGAGGCTTTCCAAGAACTTTGAATGTAAGTGTCCATCTCAGTTTTCAATTATCATTTATTTATTTTTAACCCTTTGTTGGCATGAAACCCGCGGAAATAAATACTAGAGGTGAGAAGCACTGCACTCTTGTTATTTATAATAAAACCTTCCAATCTATCCACACTAATTTATGTATGTTAGAAGATTATTTGCTCAAAAATCCCCATACATCAGTCAATAGCAACATACATTGGTACGCTAGTTAGCTTGACTGATATACTTCCACGATAATGAAACAAACGGCAGATAACACTTTGATCTCATTTATTATTTATGCGTGTTTTTCAATGATATATTTTTTCTACATACAAGGTTTGCAACTAAGGCCCCGGCCACACGAGGACGAAAACGGTCGTTTGCGTTAGTGTTTAGTGTCATATAGACCATTCGGCCACACGAGGACGACCGAATATGACAGTAAACAACTGCGGAAACGATAACGGGTCCCAAGGTGGATAGAACGGCATACGCGACGCTCTGGGGGGCCCAACGGCTCCGTGTGTACGCCCTATATGATAATTTTCTGATAATGATGACGCAATAACCCCGCCTCTCCCCACCGCTGCTGCTCACCCCCGCGTCAAAGTAAACTGCACACTGAATTCAGATTATTTATCTTTCTCTCGATATGGACATAAACGCGAGTGAAGTCTAATCTGACAGGACTGAGACACGCAGCTCTGCTCACCTGCAGCTCCTCCCGCTGTGATGCAGCGGTGAACGGAGCAAAACACACACTTCAAGTCAGATCATCACCCTTAGCTATTTTAATTACCTCTCAAGCTACCTAAACTAGTTATAAATATGTTTATTTTTACTGTTGGCCGGGTCACTCATTACTGGATCAGCTGCTGCTTGA
>NW_011353480.1:0-10620 GCF_000735185.1 Notothenia coriiceps | reverse complement strand
TAGCATAACGTTAGCATTTTGCTTCTGGCGACTAGATTTATGATTAAAAAATTATAAAAGTAGGGTTGACATGTGGAGATTATCCGGCTGAACAAAACGTGATCCCTCTCTTAAATGTGTGTCAACCACAGACCTTATTTCGAGCTATTTTCCAAAATCCTATGGAGAATTTGCATTGGTTTTTGACGAAGGAACCAGAAGAAGTTTACTTCCGGGTTTAAGGACGCGTCACTGCGGCTCTCTATTCAAAGCCACAGATACATTATTAACCTATGAATCAAACGATTCAGCCGCGTTTTTCTCTCGTTTTAATGCCATTGAACACATCTTTTGATCAGATTGACAGCTACGGTGAGACGATCTCCCGTAAAAGCTCTGTAAAAGGTACGTGTTGTGATGTCTGTGTTTGCTTCTCCTGTCGCGAGATCGGATCGCTTAGTGATGATACTATACTTCAATAATCTGTGGAGTCTCAGCTTTAATCAGATATATTGTATGTGCAGTTTCGATAAGTAATAAGGGTATCTTTATTTTGAATTCTGTGCTAAAGTGCGTTAGCATTTAAAAAAAAAAAGAATAAAACCGCACGTCCCTGCGGTGTGAATATCGCGCATGCGCATATCGCGGTTATCGCCATGACACGATATATCGTTCAGCCCTAATTTAAACGATAGTCAAATGAAACCTCTTGACTACACACAGGTGATCCCCATTTAACTAATTATGTCGCTTCTAAAACCAATCAGCTGCACCTGTGAATACTTTTTATGTGTATGACATCAGATGGTCTTTCTTTGTTGATGTCAGTAATGCCGTAGAACAAATAAAACATGAACACGTCCAAAAAGGTAAACACTTTTTTTATAGGAACTGTATCTACTTCACCCTTTAAAAATAATTAGATATAACATGGTCTAAATGATAAAAGATGGGTTACATGCATTTTTGCTACTAAACATCCCCTTAGGTCAGCAGTGAATGCATTATCACATGGTGTCATTTAATGTAAGTGCATTAGGAAAGACCATTATGCAATTAAACACCAGTTCAGGGCGCCTCCTAAATGTGACACAGTGCTTCAGGGGAGAAGCCCCATCCCGATGAACTGTGACCCTGGCATTTTACTACCCTTCACAAAAGAATATACGGAGTAGGGATATAGGGAGTTCTATGCAGATACATTTACGCAGGTGACAACCGCAGGAGAGACATTAAAAGAGGACATTAATCAAAGCATGCGTGACAGCGGAAGTACAGTTGCCTTTTATAGTGTGCTTTGTTGTAAAAGCTCATTCCGAGTCGACACGTTGAACTCCTGAACCTACTGTGTAATTAGGACTGTAAAATGGCAGGGAGAAAAAGCATTGGAAGGTAATTCCTACTTGCGAGAGGGAGCATGTGTGTGTATGTGACTGTGTAGTGGAGTGAATGAGAAGAAGTAAGAGAGAGAGAGGTAGTGTCTGTGAGATTTATCCATATCTGGCAGCACTCAGCGGTGGCCTTTAGTCGGCAGAAATGACAACCAGCTCTATCTTGCCCTGCAGACAGCAAGAGAACTGAGCACTGTCTCCCAACTCTTACGTTTGTTCTTCCCACCTTTCTTTTTTCATCATGTTTTGTACATTATACAGTATTTGAGATTTTGTTTTATTTTCCAACACTTTCAGGTTCAATTAAATATTCCGTTTGCCCAAGACCACTGCAACGTTTTGCAGAATGCTTTGCACTTGCCCTGATTGCAATGCAAGTTCCTACAACGATCCTTAATCTGATAAACACTTAATTCATTGAACTGGCCCATTTCTTTAAAGTCCAAACTGGAGTAGACATTCTCTTTATCCATTCATGACATAGTCCCAAAGACATACATGGGTGCGGAAAGTGGCCGTGGTTAACTGGGTTAAAAAAAAACTATACAAGCATCCTGGCATCATGCACAATATTCTGTCCTGTGTCTTGTTCCTTTGGTGGTCAACCACTAAAATACTTATTTATTTCTTCCGCTTGCAAACAGTTGTTATTCTTTAGGAACGTGAGCTATATTCCTTAAATCTTAAAATAATAGTATCACAACTGTTAATATTTGTAGACACATTCACACAACCAAAATAAATATCAGGCATTTGTTTTAGTTCTTTATTAAAATCATCTTTTTTATTTCTTTCCTGCTTGCAGTGCAGCACAATATTGTCAAAATTGTCCCGACAGGTGGCAGAAGGCTGAATCGGAGGGGTAGCAGCACTACCACCCTAACCTGTGTGTATGTGTGTGTGCGTGTGCCCATGTAAATCTGACAGTGTATGCATGTTTGTGTGTTTAATGTGCCTGTGAGAGGTTATGACAATACAGTGTTGCACCACTAGCCATCATCCCGTACAGTCAATACAGCAGTATTAATACAAGGCCTTGAGACATTGTTCAGAGGTGTAACAGGCAGAAACTGTGGATGTGTTTCCACTGCAGGCTAAAACTGGTCTTACCAGGGCTCAGGGTTGAAGAATTATTCATCTTTGACCATACTGACTTATCAATGTATCATAAGCAAGCAATGGTTGGACAGGAGGATGGATCTCTTATCTCAGGCAGTGTTTCCATGTTCCACTCAATGATGTGTGCAGGATCATTGTTGTTTATTCAGGAATAAAAGTGGCGAAAGGTTTGAAGATGTGATAATAAAAAGAAAGCCCTGGTTAGGCAATTTTTGGCCTTAGTGGAAACCATACTAGCAAGCAGATTTAGCCCTACCCATATTAACTTTTAACCAGTTTTGTAAAATTAAGAAAGAAACAGTGTGTCTGTTGTGTATAATTTTATATAATCTTTTTTTTCTCTTTTGTTTACAGCACAGCAGCTTGGCAGATACAACACACTATTTACGTATATCAAAGTCCTTATGTATACTGTATAAGTTGGTCGGCAGGGGTAGCTGTGCAAGTTTTTGTATAGTATTACAGCTACTAAGAGATGCAAATAAAAAGCCTGTGCTGCTCGCTACATTGTGTTTCAAAGAGGTCACCTTACTCTACTCTGCGGTAAAAACTCTAGGGTCCAATGTAAACCCAAAACAGGGTTGAGAAAGTGACTCTTACATATGTGAGAGTTGTGGTAAAAGCTGCTGTATCCATAAAAGGTTTAATTAGTTGTTAATCCGTAGCCCCCACCAAAATAAAGGCCCCTCTAGGTAGACAAAGACACGCCACCACTGCTACAGTGACACGGTCATAAGACACTCGTGTAGTCCTCCACTCTGTCACTTTGTTGAAATCTCAGCGTCAGCTACAGTAGATAGCCAATGGAGGTGAATGGTTGGTCTTAAGAGAGCAAAAACACAGTTACATACTGGTCTCTGTTTTCACTGGGGGGTAGGGAGCTGAGAAGGAGGTTTGAGACAAGGAGAGACAGACAAACAGACAAAAAAGACATATTGATTGAGATAATACCGAAAATTTAGTAGACAAACTTAAATAACATAGCTCTTAGTGCTTTGAAATATACTATCATATATATTTAGATATGCTCTTTTTTTTAATGAAATAAATATATCCACATAGGCTATACTCTTTTTTTTTTTTTAAACTGACCAGCTTTACAATTGCAGACACGCAACAACACAGTGGAAAGACATGAGAAAAAAAGAGGCAAGGGGAGAGAAGGACATAAAGGTGGCTTGTTTCTCTGAGGAAACAACCAAGCGTTGTGTTCACACCGCTAGCAGCTTATGCTCTGCACATAAGTACAATAACATGGTGGTATGTGTACATTTTATGCCTGGGACAATGGACTTCGACTAACCATACCTGCATCATTAGCTTCGTAGGTTGGACGTGCCAAACATGCTTGTTCACTGTTGCTGTAGTGTTTCAGCAAAAGGAAATGCAACACAAATCTTCTTGAAAGATTTTAACTTGATTTTAGGTCGCAGAGATTGTTTGTACTTGAGACAACAGACTTGAGTTGCTTGCGGTGTGAATGCACTGAAACATGTCACACTTACTCACGCTACTAAACCCTTCTTGCTTTCATGGAAAGTTGTATAAGCTTGTTATTTGCTGTTTGGAAAGCAAAGCACTGAACTGCCTCCAACTTGGCTTAATACAGTCAAACTTTGTCAAAGAAACTAAATTGATAATAATTTAACTGTTGTTAGTAAATATGAGAGCATGTGTGTTTTTAACGCATGATATTTATATTATTATTTCAATGGAAATGACAAAACATATCCCAAAATATCAAGATGTTAAACAACAATTCTCTAACACTAACCACCGCCACAAATACACATATATATATATGATAAATATATGTAGAGTTTTTTTATTTTTTTTTAAAGGCAAACAAAAACAAACAAGTTTATGTTTAAAACTTAAGTTCTCATTCTGTTTATTCAGCTGAAGTAAATTATGGCTCAGATGCAGTTCCAGGCAAACAAGAGCTGACCAAACTGGTAATGGATAGATGGACTCTAACCGACTGAAAAACACACACAGTGTTGTGCCAGAAGTTCAGGCCTCTCCATTAAAAAACTCCACTGATGTCCAGTGTCCTGATGCAATTTGAATGTTAATGGATATTAATAGCTACTATAGCTAAGATCTTTACATCTGAGTGTAACTGCTGGTGTCAGTTCGTCATGGATTAAAAAGCTATAGCTCTTAGTGACACATTTACCGGCTAAGATAAATGATTCAGAAAAATGCACAGGAGGTGATACTGTGTCTTTCATACACCATCAGCCAAACCTCTTCAAAACCAACTGCTATAGCTACCATTCAACATAGGCACGGTCTCTTTGACATCAAAACGGCATTTGCACTACATCTGATATGGCACCAATCAAAACGCTCCCTTTTCCAATCACACTGTCTTCGTAGCATGAAGCTAACCACATACATGTTGATCAAAGCACAAACGTTCATACTTTATACAAAACATATGACAGGAGCAACAAGCATAAGGCTATAAGTATTTATTTCCCTGCAACAATCTTTCACCTTGTCCAACAAAGCTGTGTAGCTACACCTAGCATGTTAGACACATTCCTACTCAAATCTTGGTAGATTAATTTTCATTGGCAAATGATTTCTGTATATTCTACTCTTGGCACTAATTGGGTTACTTGCAGGAGAAAAAAAGCAAAAAAATAATTCAAACTGTAACCCATTGCAGATGTAATCCTTCATAAGCAGAGCACTTAGCATGCTAAGGTTAGCATACCGTTGCTTACGTCAGGCTAAGTCGACAATGAACTAAAGTCAACTCTTTTTCTATCTTTTCAATTTGTCAGCCACGCTAACCATCAGAAATGCTTACATTTCCATCTCCAAGTGTTTCAATTGTTGTCGCAGCACACTTGATAGTGGCTGACTTTGCATTCAGTCAAATACAGGGAGGGGAAAAGACACTGCCTCCATTGTCATAGTTAGGTAGTTGAGATAATGTTTCATGTGCAGCTTGAGAAGAATGGCACAGTGCTTACATTGTATGATACTTAATACATGTCTTGATATATAGAAAACAATCAATAACAACAACAACAACAACTACAACACAGAAGAAAACGTTTCAAAGTATAACATTGTAACATGAACAGAAGGTGAATTATGTATTGCTCTAGAAAGAGAAAATATGAATTGACTTGCACTTTTCCTTGCATGTTCATGTATGCTAGTGTTTGTGTGCACTTTAAGTGTGCGAGTGTGTATTTGCATGTTCGCGGATTTAGGAGATGATGAAAAACTGCGAGATAAAAAGGAAACAGCTAACATTGTACAGATTGATGTCGAGTTCTACTTAAGTTTGGCACTCAGCTTTCATTAAGCCAGTAGAATATCAGTCACAGTTGACTTACCCTGTTGTCAAGAATACAAACACAGAAAAAGCACAGACACACATAATCATCACATCAACGAGAGGAGCCAAGAGGGGAGGACAGGAGAGGACATGGCAAGAGAGACGAAAAGACAGCTTTGAAAAAGGTAGTAAGGAAAGGGACGTAGAGCAGAGAAAAGAGAAAGCAAGTGAAAATAAGGGGGGGAAAGGAGAATAAAGGGGAACAAGAAATGGTAGAACCAAAGAGACAGGAAAGGGTGAATAACACAGAGAAGACAAGGTGGTTATCACCCTCCTCTCCCTCAAAACTACAAGTTATTGATCAAACACAACAATGGTGCCTCAGAGGGTGTCACAGTTCTGCGGGGGTGTAAACAGTTTCTTAAGGAAAAAGAAAAGCAGTTGAAAGCGACTTGTTTCAGGGAAAAATGTAAGAAGACGGTTCTGTGTTAAAGGCTTCCGAGAGCAGCAGGCATACAGTACTACAAAGTTCCTGAGCCCTCAGTAAGCATTGAGAATCCTCAGAATACAAACTACGCTGCTTCAACATCCAAAGACCTTCACTGTATATAGCAAAGGAGTCTCTTTCAGTTGTACCACTTTTAAAGTCAGATTTGCTTTTTAGTGTAATTGGTTGATTATCCAGTTCAGGATGCAAGTTGTTGCTGTGGTTGCAGTCTTTCACATACTGAGAGGAATGAAAGGAAACAAGAGTAAGTACAAGATTTCTCCTGTTTTCCTTTGACTACCGCATAGGATTTGTTTGGCTTTCTGGTTTGTTTGTGCAGAGCTTTAGGAAAGGGCACAGTGCGTATACTGTTCTGACTTGGCCGTGCAGCCATGTTTGCTGTAGGGCAGATTCAGATCACCTGCTTAGCCTTAGCCCTTTCAGGGCTCTTATGACTTTTGATATTCACACCTCGCTCTCCACGCTGGAGAACTGGGCTGAGCCCCTTCGCGAGCAAAGGCTCTTGGCTTTGAGGGGTAAGTGAGGAGACTGAGGAAACCTCTGGGGCTGGGGAACAGAGCGCAACCTCTGATACTGTAGTTTGGCACTTGCCGAAGCCATGGAAGAGGGTTGGGGGGCCCCTGGGGTTGATGAGACCACAGAGGGAGAGGATACAGAAGAGGAAGAGGTAGGGAGAGGAGCATGGATAGGGTGAGAAGAAGACGGAGGAGCTGGAAGGGCAGGAAGTGGGGGTGGCAAGTTCGGTATGAGGTTCGGAGGTGGGGATGATTGTCGTCCTCGATCTCGATCCCTATCTGCTCTTTGTGTCCTCTGTTGGATATTGAGGTTTGACTGGCTGCCAGATTTGGATGGATTCTGTGAGCGATCAAGTTTGGTGGAAGCTGAGGAGTCATGTTTAGGCTTCAGTGGGCCACCAAATCTCTGGCGGTACAGCTCTTCCTCACTACGTGAGGTTACCCGGGCCCATTTGGAGGATTGGGGGTGCGGATGGTGTTGGGGGGAATGACAGGAGGAACAACCTGCGCGCCCTCTCCCCTTGTCCTTGGACTTGCGTTTACTCTTCTTCTCATTCTGAAGGTGGAGTTTGTCGACCGACCAGTATCGTCGGGGGAGTGGTGGGGTGAGAGGAGGCGGGGGCCAGTGTGATCCAGACCCCCACCCTCTATCTACTCCTTCTCCTCCACCACCGCCACCTCCACCAGACCCCCATCCACTTTCTGCCGTCCCCCACCTCTCTCCTCTCTCCAAGAACAGGTCATCTCTACTTGTGATGCTGCTGGCTTTTTCCCTGGAAGGGTAGGTGCTAAAAAACCAACCTCCCCCACCAATACCTCCTACCGCTCTGCCTTCATGATCCTCCCAGTACCTCTCAAACTTCCCAAACTCTCCTGAAGAACCATCATCATCGGAATATATCCCGACTACCTTATCACGTTCTCGCTCTTCATCGGACATTGTCCTTCCTCCTCCGTGTCGCCTCTTTCCACGTTCGGCTTTCCTCCTCTCCAGCTCAGAATCTTCTTCTTCCCCCTCTACTCCAGACTCCCACTTGTGGAAAGATAACCCCTCCTTGGAAACCATCTCAGCTCTTCCGCCCTGTCCCAGCAATGGCCTCCTCTCTCCTTCGATTCCTACAACATCCCTGTCTGAACTTTTACTCTTCCTCCTGTTAGAGCAGACAGGCAACAAGGGCAGAAAGGCAGATGGAATGGTGTCAGAGGATGGGTTGACCCCTCCCCAGAATTTGACAGATGTCGAAGGTTTACTGCTCGAACTTTGATAGTGCTTGCTGTTCCTTCTCCTGTTTGGTCTTTCTTTCCCTCTGCTGTCTTCCCCATCATTCCTCTCTTTTTCTTCTCTTTCCTTCCTCTCCTCTTCACCTGGGATGTTCCATCCATAGCTTCTTATTGAGCTTTCACTTTTTTTCCGAAAGGATTCTCGCCTCAAGGGTGGGTATGATGGGTAATCTGGTGTCCCTGATTTGAGTTCTTCCCTTTTTTCAGGATCTCCCCCCTCCTGCTCTGACCTCTTCCGCTCTCTCTTCCTTGTCTTGTCCTCTTTTTTCCTTTTCTTAGCTTTGCGCCGCTTGCGCTCCCGTTCTCTCTCCCTGTCCTCCCTCTTCTTCTTTTTCCTGCCTTTCTTCCTCCTCTTTCTCTCACGCTCCCTCTCTTTGTGGTGTCTCTTTTCCTCTTTGCCCATTCCTCCTTCTCCCCGGCTTGTTGTTCCTAACCTCACACGCTCTCTATCTCCCCATGATGCCCACCACTCCTGTAATTGGGCCAGTTGGCTGCCGGTTCTCTCTCTGCTCTCTCTGCCGCTATCTCTCTGAGTGCGTGGTTTGCGGGGCGGGACTGGCGGAGGTGGAGGGCTGCACGGCAGCGAGCGTGATGACATGCGACGAGAGCGAATCTTCCTCCGTGTACCGAGAAGGAGGCTGGACTCCTCTGTAAGCAGATCTGAGTCACAATCGTCATCCACCGTAAGTTCCCTGTCGCCAGCACGATACCGAAAACTCAATGACGAGTTGTAGGAGCTGTCACTGGAGCAGGACGAGGGGGAATTCGACCGAGACAGTGAGACAGATGATGAAGAAGAGGATGAGGATGATGTAGCGGAAGAGGAGGATGACGAGGCACTGGAGCCGGATGAGTAGAAACGGCATGGGGAGGAGGGAGTAGTAGGAGTATGTGTTGGGGAGGAGAGAGGAACAGGCAGAGGAGGAGGTGCAGGAGGACGTCGCCCTCTCCTTCCACCTCCATCACTTGCACCATACCTCCCACCTCCTCGTCTCCCTAGAGGGAGTATATTCTCATACAGGGGACCTCCAAAGCTTTTTCTCCTTGCCTGTGCTAGGCTTCCTCGTCGCCAGAAAGGAGGTCTTCGGGGGGAGGATGGGATCAGTGGAGGTGGCTGGGGGATTAAGTGCCCTGGTCCCTGTTGGGGGACTTTAGAAGGCATCCTTGGCATCCCTGAGGCTTTGGGGCCTCGAGGATTAGCTTTAGGAGTCTGCTGGGGTCCCCCTGCCTGTTTGTCAGAGTTAGCCCCTAGCCCCTCTGGATCTATCGGACCATAGTAGCGCTTATATTCATCTAGCCCTGTGTCACCTCCTCCCCCAGCTCCACTTGCAACTCCGCCTAACGGGTTCCAGTGCTGTCCAAGGTTCGCCTGATAGTGCGGCACCTGAAGTTCAGTGATCCCTCCTGCTATTCCCCCAATACCAACTCCTCCACCACTGCTAACACTCATGACTTTCTCTGGCTTTGGCCTGTTCCAACGATCAACCACCGCTAGTCTGCGGTCATGGCGAGGCAAGAAGGTGGAGCAGGGCATGGGGCCTTCCAGCAAGGGACTGTTTGAGGGTCCCATAGCCATTGCTGAATGTCCTGTAGTTTGCGGTGATCCGGGGAGCATGGTCGTATAGGTCGGCCCCTGTTGCTGGTGGTGCTTCTGTTGCTGTTGCTGCTGCACCATGGCAATGGCAGTCGTGTTATTTATTGTGGCTGTTACAAGGTGTTGTTGGGCAGCAGTAGACATGGTGGTCATGGTGTGGTATTGAGGCAAAGAGCCACCTCCAGGTGCTGTCTCATCCTCAAACTGGCAACAACTGTACATCCCCTGGGTGGAGAGATGAAAGAGAGATCATAATTACACCATAGGTCTGCCAAGAATGATAAGGAAGATTGGAGTGAGTGTATGTGTGTGTGTTTGTGACACAGAATGAAAGGTCCTGTTATTCCTAATTCTAACTATACACAAACCAAATGAAACATATCCTCAGCCTTTACCAGTTGTGTTAAATATATCCAGATCTTCAGATGCACTTAACAAATAACTTGTACTATTTGTATGTCTCATTTATTATGGAAGTTAGGTTAACAATAGTTAGTAGCTGTTAAACACAGGATAATGGCAATATTTGGAGTCATTATATAAGGATGTGATGTCTGATTAAAAACATGCATGGATAAAGCCTCCAGATAAAGAATATCTGTTAAATTGCTATAATTACCTCACCAAGGATCCCTTAAAACCAGTGACGTGTCCACATCCAGATAGGTTTGACTTGTCAGGGCTACAACTTATATATTTTTGTTTATTTCTCTCCACCCTAATTTATTTTATATTTATTCAGTTAATTCCATAACCGACTGTGTTACTTTGTCTGCAAAACATATTTCATAAATAAAATAAAGAAATACTCTTTATTCTATCTAACAGCGTTCTGGGAAATTGCTCAAGATAGTTTCCCTCTACTTCTGGGGTGTTTCTCAATGTCGAGTACGCTTGCCTGGTAGCACATGTCTTCCAAGCGTCTTGCTTCA
>NW_011353479.1:0-4120 GCF_000735185.1 Notothenia coriiceps | reverse complement strand
TTTCTAGGATGAATACTTTGTATTAACTGATTGCTTCCTCCTCTACCAGTTATGTACATTCTAGATCATTATATTACATTTTTTGCCCATTAACAATGAAACCCATACAATTCAAATCTGCGTAGTTTATTTTCTAAGCTTCTCTTGTAAAAAGTGGAAATGGGATAATAAATGAATACCTTAAACATTGGCAAAATGTGGCGCCTAATGAATTTTTTTAATAAGGTACTCACCTCCTTCATTTCTTAAACACTTCAATGAGGTTTTTGACTTTGGTGGAATCAATTTCTCAATGATTTACAAAGAAATGCAGACAAAGATTAACATGAATACAATTGACATTTTAATGACATGATAGCCAGAAACACTAGTTGATGTAGAGAATACCTTGTACTTTGCCAGATCTGCATTTACAGGTCTATAGTGAGGAAGTGAAAATTGTTATAGTGAAATGTATGAAGTTGTACATATTATCTGCTGTTTTACTACATTAACTATCAAGTTGTACAATTAGAAAATACTCTGGAATTAAATTGATTTAAAGTCATGACAGTGGGACTAAGCAGCATTTTCAAGCCCTACTGCTCACATGCAGGAAACAGCACACAGTTTATGAGGTGAAGGGCTGAGGGTGACGCCTACACGTGGAGTCAAATCCAATTCATCCTCCGAAACTCCTGGAGCAGGAGTAAAACGAAAGTGTTGCAAGAGGCTGGTGAAGAAGATGAAGAGCTCCATCCTGGCCAGACTCTCTCCAGGACAAGCCCTGCGACCTTGAAGAGAATTAAATGAAAGAGAATATGATCATGTCGCCTGCAAGTCAGTGCACATCAAGAAGTGATGGCTAAATTCACCAACCTGCAGAAAAAGGCATGAAGGCATCTCGCTTGATGAACTTCCCATCTTTGTCCAAGAAGTGAGCAGGATAAAAGCTGCGGGGGTGTTCCCACTCACTCTCATCATACAGGACGGATGTCAGGAGAGGAAACACTGTGGTCCCCTGTGGACAAAACACGGTATGATTTCCAATACTGTCATATATAGAGGGCGGATTTTATTGATAGAACTTGTTGAACAATGGATGTCTAAAGAGAACTGAATACACCATTAGAGCAAGGGCACTGTTCGCTCCTATAGAAGTTGCTCTCAGGAATGGCTTTACTTTGTACAAAGATGAAACAGGTCTTTCTGCGATCTTTCGTAGCCATAGGAATCAGTCTGAATTTGGCTATTATCATATTTTACAACTACTACCTAATGATTTAAATCAGGGGGATCGATTAAAGGTTAGCATTTGCTTTGATTAAAGGTTAGCATCTGCTTTAGCTTAGGCAGTCCTAAGGCCGTCTGTCTAGTTTCATTTAATTCATAGGAGAGTCCTCCGCTTTAATTAATCATATGTGATTCATCCTCTCAAGTAATCTTGGGTTCTTTAAATTACGTTTTTCATACATTCTGACCTTCTTAATGAAGTGACCCTGGAAAGTTACGTCTTTGCTTGTTTTGTGAGGAAGTGCCATCGGGGCAATGTTGCCCAGTCTCTGTGTCTCATGGATGACGGCATCAGTGAAAGGCAGGCTCTTCCTGTCCTCTACCTGGGCTTGACGACTTCCTACCACCCTGCTCAGCTCTTCCTGGACCTGGTCTAAAAGATTGAATGTTATTTTTGATTGAGATGATCTTTGTGTTGGTAAAGCACTTGTTGCTTGGACTGTTGCATGCAACGTTTGATCGGATTTTAAGCTCCTTACCTTGTATTTTTGGATACTTGGCCATAAATAGTAGTGCCCATCTCAGTGTAGATGCTGTTGTGTCAGTGCCAGCAGCAAAGAGATTAAGAACCGTATGCATCAGGTTTTTATCATGGAAGTGACTCTCTGTGATCCCGGATTCCTGCCAAAAAACATAATCAGTTATTCAAACAAAACCTAGACATGTTACATACTGTATGAGGGAATTTGTTGCTTTGTTGAGGTAGTAGTTTGCCTTTTTATAATTTAATCAAAGGCCTGACTAGTACTGATGTAGTTTTCTGTATTGGAAATTACATTTCAAAATCTCAGAATGTTTATCAGGATATCTGTAAAATACTTTTGATATGAAAAAGTCAGTAATTTCCTCTTTCACTTAAAAACATATTCACATTTACATTTTAACATGTTAAATCAAGAATGTTGACCAATCTAGTTTCCCATTTCACATCAACATATTCGTTTTTCATATGTCCAACATATCAACAAACAATTTTTGGGTAATTGGCCAACATTACCATCATCATATCATTTCTGATATATGGCTCAAATTGCCATTAGTATTTCTGACACGTACATACAATGTTAACATTTATTTGACTACTTTTAATTTTGACTTCAAGAAATTCAAATCTCACCAGCTTTAAAGTAATTTCAGATATTTTGCATATAATTATTTCTAATTAATAATTTATGTTTCACTAGTTACACCTGGATAACAGATATTTGAAATGTATTTCTTGATATCTGGGTTTTGATAAAATCTATTAGTTAATTTAATTAATTAATTACTTTAAATTCACAGATCAGTCACATTTTATTTTTTGCTAAGATAAGGTAAGATAAGATAAGATGAACCTTTATTAATCCCGAGGGGAAATTCAGTTGTACAAAGCAGCAATAGGGTAAGGTTTTTTCATCATGGAAGCTATCTGCTATCCAGATTTCCATTTATTTCATATTAATTATAATTAATATTAATTTCCACTAGTAAAATCAATTGTCTATTAAAAACAATATTACTGCTTGTCCATATCATCTTTTGGACATGTTGGCTTTGAATTCAAACTAGTCAGAAAAAATGGCTGATTTCTACAACTGCTATTACATGTTCAAATACTTGCATTTCATTAATTGTCACAAACAACTCTTTTCCTGGGAATGGTGAAGGCAAAGAAAGCCATTACAGGTTTATGAACTTATGGTTCATTGTAAGTAATGAAATGCTTCCCAACCTCCAGATTTTGCTTTCGGAGCAGAAAGGCGTCCACAAATCCTCTGCACATCTGTGGATTGAGGGTCTCTTTCAAACGACTAAACATTTGCTGAGTCTGTTTCTGGTTCTCAGCAGTTATCATGTGAAGTTCCTTTCTGTCAGCAATCCATTTACCGATCCATGGGAACATGTTAAACACCTTTTTATAAGAATAAAAAAAAAATACCTTCGAATCAGTTGCCCCACATTCATGTATTATGTATATTAAACTCAAATCTGGATGTCTAAGCTTGAACAAAAATAATAAATGAAATAAGATAAGATAGGACTTCATTTATCCCACAGGAAATTGTTGTGCCAGAGTTACAAAGATACAATAAACACTGAGGCATAAATGGCACCTGTATTGACGGGGACCCCAGGAGTTGGATATATCTGGTTGCTCGATGTACCAGTGATGTAAACTCTGCATCATCATATTCAAATCTCCTCCCATAAACAATTGAGCAGATCATATTAGCCACCGCCTGGTATATGGGTTGAGTTGTATCAAAAGCTTCTCCTGTAAAAAGTAAAACAAATAAAAACCACAAACTCTGTTAACCTGTTGCTTATCATGCAGTTGGCCGAACCACGCCCCTTAGCTGTGATATAATGAGCATATACCACGGCCTGTCGTGAGCTATTGCTTAATTATAACATCTGCAGAGACATTCAATTTATTCAGTCGGAACATACCCTGTACCTTCCCTAATATAGCTTTAACATGGTAACTGTTACCACTGTTTCACTTCCTTTTTGATTCAACACATTTATTTTGTCCATTCTTTTCTAACCATGTATAAATAAATTAACACAAAATGTTATAGAGCACTTAAGCCTTGACATATGGTCATTTCATTCATTTGTCTCGTCAAGTCAGGCTGCTAAATATTTTATTCTTTTATTTTTATTTTAGACTTTTACATCATTGTTCATCACTGCATTAGTTCTAAGACTTTCAGATGCATGATTTAATTTATTTCAGCCCACCAGGAGGCATAATTTCTCCCAAAAAGCAACAAACAAAGTTATTATGCTACTGTGTTAGCAAGCAGTTACCTATCAACATATCCAGCGAACATAAATCAACATTATCCATTATAAAGCCCTG
>NW_011353478.1:2819-5688 GCF_000735185.1 Notothenia coriiceps | reverse complement strand
TCCCCCATCTCCTTTTGTCTCCTATAATCTCCCCTTGTCTCCTTGTTTCCTCTCAACTCCCCCCATCTCCCCTTGTCTCCTATAATCCCCCCTTGTCTCCTCTCAACTCCCCCATCTCTCCTTGTCTCCTCTCAACTCCCCCATCTCTCCTTGTTTCCTCTCAACTCCCCCATCTCTCCTTGTTTCCTCTCAACTCCCTTATCTCCCCTTGTCTCCTTGTTCCCTCTCAACTCCCCCATCTCCTTTTTCCTCCTCCATCTCCCCTTGTCTCCTTGTTTCAAAAAAAGTCAGAAAAGTCCACAAAGAATCAGGAAAAGTCCCGAAAAAGTCTGAAAAAGTACAACAACAAAAAATCTGAAAAATCGTTTGAATCAGAAAAGGTCCAGCAGCTCCTCCGTGGGGAGGGACAAGGACAAGTTAACGCTGATTGTGGTTTGTATTCATGTGCAACTCCTTGTTTACATTACAGCTAATTAACTGTTTCACCACTCGTAGACATGTTTTCAGATTTCACTAAAAGTGGGTTTTTTGTTTTTATTCTGACCAGAAAACATTTCAGAAGTCGGAACAAAACGTCTTTGACTCCATAACTTTTAATGTCTTTTATTGAGGATTATGACCCTAATCCCAGAAGAA
This sequence comes from Notothenia coriiceps, assembly GCF_000735185.1. Taxonomy (NCBI): domain Eukaryota; kingdom Metazoa; phylum Chordata; class Actinopteri; order Perciformes; family Nototheniidae; genus Notothenia; species Notothenia coriiceps. The sequence continues at coordinate 5,052 of NW_011353478.1, read as the reverse complement.
AAATGCACTTTTGGTCAAATGTGAAAAATCCATAAAAAAAAAAAAAATCAGGAAAAAAAATCTGAAATGTTCCAATTCTGATTTATTTGAGAAAAAGTCCCCAAAAACTCATAATTCTGACTTTTATTCCAGAACAAACAACAACCCGACTATAGGTCGGATAAACCAACTTCACACGTCACCCTAAAGCTTTAGTTTCTTCCCAAACATCCAATGACGTTATTTAAAATCTTATTTTCCAGGTTTAGTGCTTTCTTTAAACTAAACGTCTCCGGTCGCGTTCACACCTGCCTCGTGTAGTCCGGTTGAATCGAACCCTGGTGCGTTTAGCCGCGGTTCATTTGGGTCGGTGTGAACGCAGTCTGAGACCTCTGAAGTGAACTAAACAACCGGACTCTGGTCCGCTAAAATAGGTGGTCTCGGAGCGCTTGCTAGTGAACTCTGGAGCGGTTCATCGCTGGTGTGAACGTAGTCCGCACCAAAACATAGGAAGCGTAGTATTTACGAGTCACAAGAACGCGGATGTCTTCAAAATCTTTAGCGAAAGAGTCTTTGAAGACATCCGCGGTTGTTTAGTGAAAGAGTGAAGCAGAATGAAGTGTTGAACAGTGTCGTGTAAAATGCTCCGTCAGCTACATAAAAGCCAGAGCCACCTCTCGTCGGTGAAACGCCCTCCTGACTGCAGAACGTCTCATTATGTGTTATAATGTTTTTTAACGGACGTTGTCTGATTATATAACGTTAATCCCAGAAGAAAATCACTTTTGGTCAAATTTCAAATGTGAAAAGTCACAATTCTGACTTTTTCCCCCAGAATTACAAAAAGAATCTGGTTTTCTTGAATCCCTTAAATGTGTGCGTTCCTCACCGGAGTCTGGGTCTGTGGGCCGGGCCTTGCTCCTGGAGGAGAAGCGGTCCGTGGAGGCGACGGTGATTCCCACGGTGTGGTCGACTTCTTGTGGAACAAAGCGGGAAAGGTCGATGTCCTGGACGTCTACGAAGTCATCCTGAAATAAAACAACACATTCAGACACGAGTCTAACACACGAGAAGACCCTCAAGATGTCTCTGTGGATTTAGGAGGGGACGTAGCCTCCATGTCGTGTTTCCTTTAGTTTAAATGAACATAAATACGATGTTTCATGTTAAATCCTGTACGTGTGTCGGTGATCTTTATTAAGGAGTTATTTGCACCCTAAATGCTGGATGAAGAGTAAAGATGCTTTTCTTTCTAAGTGTAAGGATATAGACTTTAATGCTTTATTACATTTAGAGACATTAAACTCCTAACTTTCCTCTCAACTCCCCTTGTCTCCTATAATCTTCCCTTGTCTCCTATAACCTCCCCTTGTCTCCTATAATCTCCCCTTGTCTCCTATAATCTCCCCCATCTCCCCTTGTCTCTTATAATCTCTTCTTGTCTCCTCTCAACTCCCCCACCTCCCCTTGTCTCCTATAACCTCCCCTTGTCTCCTTGTCTCCTCTCATTACATTCAGAGTCCTTAAAGCTTGTATCATCTGCAGATCTGATCCCCGTCTGCTCTCTTTTAAAAAGAATAAAGCAAACACTGAAACTCTCAGCTTTATAAAAGAAGAGTATTATAACTCAAGTACTGAACCTGTTAAGCCCCAAAGACCCTGCCGGCGGGGGGGAGGGGCTTAACATGTTAAGTTAAACATTGAGGGACTTGTTCTTCCCTGAAGTCTTCTCACATGCTTCGTCCACTCCCTTTATCATTGCTGTTGTTTTTATTGTGCATGTTGTGTCTGAAACGACTCTATAAATAAAGTTTGATTGAACAAAGTGTGTGAGTAACTGTACCTCCTCCATTTCGTTCTCATCTTCATCATCGTCTTCATTGATGTATCGAGTGTCGTCGGCTTCATCGTCGTCTTCGTCCACCAAATCTGGACGAAACTCAAACACCTCGCGTCCGCTCACCTGCAGAGAACCGTTTCATTTCCATGTCATTACATTTCAACAACAAGGAGCTTTGTTCACTTATCCCAAGTTTCCTCTCAACTCCCCATCTCTCCTCGTCTCCTATAATCTCCCATTGTCTCCTATAACCTCCCCTTGTCTCCTCTTTCCTCTCAACTCCCCTTGTCTCCTATAATCTCCCTGTGTCTCCTTGCTTCCTCTCAACCTTGTCTGCCTCTCAACTCCCCCATCTCCCCTCGTCTCCTATAACTCTGCTGGTCTCCTCTTAACTCCCATCTCCTATAATCTTCC
>NW_011353478.1:2373-2706 GCF_000735185.1 Notothenia coriiceps | reverse complement strand
TCCTATAATCTCCCTGTGTCTCCTTGCTTCCTCTCAATTCCCCTTGTCTCCTATAATCTCCATGTGTCTCCTTATTGCCTCTCAACTCCCCCATCTCCTATAATCTCCCCATGTTCCCTTGTTTCCTATAATCTCCCCGTGTCTCCTTATTTCCTCTCAACTCCCCTGGTCTCCTATAATCTCCTTGTTTCCTCTCAACTCCCCTTATCTCCTATAATCTCCCTGTGTCTCCTTGTTTCCTCTCAACTCCCTTCGTCTCCTATAATCTCCCTGTGTCTCCTTGCTTCCTCTCAACTCCCCCCTTGTCTCCTATAATCTCCCTGTGTCTCCTTG
>NW_011353478.1:0-2215 GCF_000735185.1 Notothenia coriiceps | reverse complement strand
GTTTCCTCTCAACTCCCCTTGTCTCCTATAATCTCCTTGTTTCCTCTCAACTCCCCTTGTCTCCTATAATCTCCCTGTGTCTCCTTGTTTCCTCTCAACTCCCCCATCTCCTATAATCTCCCTGTGTCTCCTATAATCTCCCGTGTCTCCTTGTTTCCTCTCAACTCCCCATCTCCTATAATATCCCCTTGTTTCCTCTCGACCCCCCCCATCTCCTTTTGTCTCCTATAATCTCCCCTTGTCTCCTTGTTTCCTCTCGAACCCTCCCCCCATCTCCTATACTCTCCCCTTGTTTCCCCCTTATAGCAAACACAGAAAACATTCTCAAAACATTAAATAAATAATAATAATATAATAACTCCCAAAGGACCAAGCCAGCCTCTAGCCTCTAGCCTAGCAGAAGGAACATACAGGTGAGTACACTGAAGACACAGGTGATTGATTTAGTCCCGCTCCACTGAGGGATTATGGGATGTGAAGCGTCAGAAACAAGATGTCCGACTCACCGTTAGCGATTTCCCCGCCTTGAAGTCGGCCTTCTTCTTCTCCATCTGCTCCCTCGCTTTCTCAATCTGTTCGAGGAGGAGATGGGGATTTTAAAACACATCGTTAATGTTTTGAGACAAACATTTAAGGTATTTAACCTAAATAAATGAAAACCTGCATCACCTCGAGATCACCTGACCTTGTAAATGTGTATTTATTTATTCACTTTAACCTTCACTTTTTTTCCTTTATTTAATTTGTTCTACTGGTTTAATTCATATAACCTTTTTAATAATAATCTTGTTAAACATCGTGTATTTTAATAGTTTCTATGTGAGGCTTTTTAAAAAAAGGGTTTTCTGCCTCTTCCTGCTCCTTCTATGTTTGTGTATTTTAAATTGTGCAAAAACAAATATATATTATGGCGTGTTTTGAGTTCTCTTTTCCTGCCGAGAGACATCAGATTTGCATTGTCCCTTTATAATAAATAAACACATATATAACTATAGCATGAGTTCTGTGTCTCTGATCTTGATTATAAGATACATAAATTATCTCGAGAACATGAGGCCCGTATACAAGATGGACGTAAACAACACGGCTCTCATTTCTTCTTCTATGGTCAGAGCTTTCTAACTAACCGATGTTTCTTTAAAATATATAAAACATGTTCCCACCTTCTCCTGCCTTTTCCTCTTCTTCCAGGCCAGGAAAGTCTCCAGGGTGATCCGAGTCACGTTAGCTCCCAACGCCGCTCTCTGTGGAGAGACGAGAGTTCAATCAGACACATGGAGAATAGTACGGTCACATGACTTCACATCACCACCGCTAAGCTAAAGGAGGCTAATGTTGGGCTATAAAGGAACTACAGCACGGTCACATGACTTCACGTCACCACCGCTAAGCTAAAGGAGGCTAATGTTGGGCTATAAAGGAACTACAGCACGGTCACATGACTTCACGTCACCACCGCTAAGCTAAAGGAGGCTAATGTTGGGCTATAAAGGAACTACAGCACGGTCACATGACTTCACGTCACCACCGCTAAGCTAAAGGAGGCTAATGTTGGGCTATAAAGGAACTACAGCACGGTCACATGACTTCACGTCACCACCGCTAAGCTAAAGGAGGCTAATGTTGGGCTATAAAGGAACTACAGCACGGTCACATGACTTCACCACCGCTAAGCTAAAGGAGGCTAATGTTGGGCTATAAAGGAACTACAGCACGGTCACATGACTTCACATCACCACCGCTAAGCTAAAGGAGGCTAATGTTGGGCTATAAAGGAACTACAGCACGGTCACATGACTTCACGTCACCACCGCTAAGCTAAAGGAGGCTAATGTTGGGCTATAAAGGAACTACAGCACGGTCACATGACTTCACCACCGCTAAGCTAAAGGAGGCTAACGTTGGGCGTGATGACATTCAATCGTCTCATTTAGACACTTGTTAGCACCATATTTCTATATTCCGTCCCTCACCTCGTTCTCGATCAGCTCCTCCAGTGAGATCTTCTCTTCCTCCTTCTCGTCCTTCTTCTTGTCTTTCTTCAGGACGAAGCCTGGTGGCAGAGCGTGGCGGTACATGCAGACTTCTCCGCCTGACGGACACGCCCAGAACCAGCCGTACTTGTTGCTCTCGATGGCGTCCAGGAAGTGTTTGCACACCTGCGCACACACACACACACACACACACACACACACACACACACACACACACACAG
>NW_011353477.1:0-557 GCF_000735185.1 Notothenia coriiceps | reverse complement strand
CCACAAGGTTCCATATTAGGGCCGATTCTTTTTACCATATATGTAAATAATCTATGTAATAATTTAGCAAATGCTTCTTACCATTTTTATGCAGATGATATTGTTATTTATTGTTCCTCCGCTTCTATAGAGCAAAGTCTAGATTTCCTCCAGTCTGCCTTTGATGTAATACAAACCCATTTATGTCAACTAAAGTTGCATTAAATGCTGAGAAATCCAAAGTGATGATATTTTCGAATGGCAAAAAGTTACCATCTATTCTATCCAAGATTTGTACTGCACAAGGGATTGCCATTGAGAGGGTCACTACTTACAAAAACTTGTCTTTCAAGTCACACATGGAAAATGTTGTTTCAAAGCTAAAAATAAAATTAGGTTTCTTTTACAGAAATAAATCCTGTTTCTCTTTTCAGACAAGGAAACATTTGATATCTGCAACGTTTTTACCTGTTTTAGATTATGGTGACCTGCTATACATGAATGCCTATGACCAGTGCCTAAAGAGCTTGGATACTGTGTACCATTGTGCCTTACGATCTATTACTGGATGTGGATAT
>NW_011353476.1:3751-6295 GCF_000735185.1 Notothenia coriiceps | reverse complement strand
GAAAAATGATGTTAAAGTAAGCAAAATAAAGTCCGCCAACTCGCGCCGAGTAAATTGCAGCAGTTAGTAAGATTGATTTCAGTAGTCTCTTGTCTGGAAATACCGAAGACTAGAAACGGTTTTGAAAACTTTTGTCACGTAGTGATCGTCTTCTCAATAGAACATCTTTGATAATGTCTTCTGGCCAATCAGAATCAAGATAACGGCGTGGTGTTGTTGCAGGAAGTCCTGACGGAGAATACTTTTGCTGTACATCTCTATATACATCGATACAACATTACGTGTTGATAGAAATCAACACGTAAAGAATTAAGGCCCCGCCACGGTTTGATGATTGATAGGTGTGTGGGCTGTCTTTCATTTTGACACACAGAACAATGTTATAATAAACATACATAGGCCTACATACTGTATGTTAAATGGATATATCCGCCTTCTTTCATTTATCTTTCCATTTCCACAACAATATACATAAAGAAATGGCATATTTTGGACTTAGAATGGTGATTAATCATGATTAATTAATTTTTAAGCTGTGATTAATCTGATTAAAAATGTTAATCGTTTGACAGCCCTACTTTTTAAATAGTCTTAAAGTTACAACCGGCCCTTTTGAGTGCAACCATAATACTGATGTGGCCCATGATGACATTGATTTTGACACCCCTGGTTTACAGGAAAGAATCATTGAATTCAGTTGTTCAAGGTTTATGGCTGAAAAGCATTCTAATTTACTATCTAGTGTAATATTATAACTTAGATTTCTGGGAGCTGTTGATAATACTATACTGGTCAAAGGCAAGACGTCATTAATTTTGTTTCTAAGAGTAACAATTGTATCATTAAAAAAGCACATAAAATCATTGCTACTGAGTGCTATGGGAGTAGAAGGCTCAATAGAGCTGTGGCTCTCTGTCAGCCTGGCTACAGTGCTGAAAATAAATCTTGCATTATTCTTATTCTCATCTATTAATGAAGAGTAGTAGGCTGCTCTCGCTTTACGCAGTGCTTTCTTATATTCATTGAGAGTAATATGGCAAATTAAACGCGATTCTTCAAGTTTAGTGGAACGCCATATCCTTTGAAGTTGTGTCGACTTTTGCTTTATTTTGCGGGTTTCGGCATTATGCCATGGAGCTATGTTGTTCTTTTTCAAAGGAGCAACAGAGTCTAAATTTGTTGGCAGCGCATCTGTAGCACTATCAACAACAAGATCAATTTGGGGTGGTGTACATTTTGTATACGTTTCCTCCCTTACATGCAGACATTCTATCGAGTTAAGTATTGATGGAATCTCTTCCTTAAATTTGGCTATAGCACTAACAGATAGGTTTCTGCTGCAGGAACTTTTGACGAATGTTTTGTAGTCTAGTAACAGTACTTCAAAAGTTACTAAAAAATGATCGGAAACTTTTCCTAATTCCTGATGAATCCTCCTTCACATCTTTCCTTAACCCAATGGCCCTTTTCCCTGAGGTTAGGGGATAGTAGATAGGATAAGACATAGGACCTGAAACCCACCTGTTTTGCTTGTACCTTGGACAATAACAATAAAATAAAATAAAAATTAGCACTTGAGAGTTTAACTTATGCAGCAGCACTTACAATAGTCTTGATTGTTTAAAGTGATTATGTCAGCACTTTTCTTGTTGTTCTGAGTTTGAAGGCTCATGGTTTATTGCACTTATTGAAAGTCGCTTTTGCCAAAAGCGTCAGCTAAATCAAATGTAATGAAATAAGACCTGATTTTTGTGACAATTCGACCATAACCATGGTTTTTACGTTGTCTTTTTTATTTTTCGTACACCGTCTGGACAAAGGATTTAAATAAAGATACTTTCTGTTGAGAGTATCTCTCCCCTGCAACTGATGAGTTTGGCGTTATATAAATACAACTTAACTTGACTTTGAGGATAAGGAAGACCTTCTACACCCAGGCCACTAACACCCTGAATCAGGTTACTGCCCATTCAAATCTATGCTATACAATTCCTATCTGGCCCTCATTTAAAAGCATATTTTATTAAATGATTGTTGAAGTTAGGTGTCAGACTGGTGCACAAACAACTCTGCACACATTCCCGTCCACAAGGAGTCCTGAAAATAATTTCTATATTACTTTGTTCTCTTCTCTCAGTATCACAGGTTTTCCAATGAATTCTTCAGAGACGGTATTAAGAAACGCAGACAGAAGTTAATAAAAGTCTAATCAAAATAACTTCCAAAGCTTTGGCTTCTTTCACTTTCTAAATGAGATCAAAGCAAGAGTCGAAACCATTTAAGAATTACTAAGATCTGGAAGACACAAACAACAACAACAATAAGACGGAGAGAATGTAATGAATGGCCAGGCAACAAACAAATAAAATAATAAGAGAAGAAAATAATACAGCAAAGAGGAGGGAAAAGACAATCCATCAGGGACACTTTTCCTTTATTGTCTCTCTTGTTCTTTCATCTTGTGTATTTTTGTTTGTTTTGTTTATTTCGCCATTTGAGAGATTTGGTTTCTCCTGTGTTGTACAAAGGGGCGGGTTGGGGGTG
>NW_011353476.1:0-3740 GCF_000735185.1 Notothenia coriiceps | reverse complement strand
GGGGGGGGGGCCTTCCGGGGGATCGACATATTATTTGTGTGTCTTTGTTTGTGTAATTATATTCCCCGTATTTCCATAGAGGAAATAGGCTGTGCTATAATTGGCCTGACAGTGTAATTAATTTTTGATTATTCTATGTGTTATTATTGTTAATGTCAGAATCTACACTGGCATCTTCCCTTCCAGACTTCAGTTGCACATCTCATGCATGAATACAGTACTTGCCTCTCGCAGTGTTATTGACTGCATGGCAAAACTCTAACTGGTATGTACTTGCTCTTTCTCAAAAGGTTCCTTCCAGCCGACAAATCACTTTTTTTCTCCTTTTTGGCACTCAAGTCTTTTTCTTGTACTTTTGAACCTGCACTATTATGGCTTCTAGTTGCAGATCAAAGGTAGAATTACATCTCTTTTCATATGTAGGAGCTGTTATTCAGAAACTGCCTCAGCACCTTTCCGCGTCCGAAACATTGCAGCCCTTTTTCAGTGAGGCTTGGCCATACGAGAGAGGGAGGCAGGGTCGACACGAGAACAGAAATAGAGAAAGAAAAGTCGGCGAAGAAATCAATGTCAAGCTTGGCCTTCCTTTTCACCTTGCACTTGGAGAAAGAGGGGGGTGGATAGCAGGGAGGATGAGGAGCGGTGGCACTGGAGGACACCTTAGGTCAATAAAGAATCAATAGGAGTGGGTGAAACTACACGCTGAGGATAAAAGGCTGTGGAGTAGGCCTTGGCTGCTGCGTGTTGTAAGAGAGGCTCTGGCACTGGCAGAAAAGGAAACATGTCCAGGGGTTACTCCGCAACACTTCACGGCCAAAGGTTCCAGCGCTTAATTGCGCTAAGCTGCTTTCAGAACCCAACAACAGAGAGGGATGTGAGGCATGGAGCTGTTTGTCAACCTGTTCAAAAATGCTAATTTTGATTTCCTATTAAATGCGGAGGCACGCTCACAGTTCTTCTAATTCACTCAACATCACGAGTATACTGTATTTTGATATTTCTGAGAACACCACTCAGTATATCAATCACATTTTATTTATTTAGCCCAATTTTACAAATTACACATTTGTCTCAGGGGGCTTTACAGTTTGGACAGTCAGTCTGTCCTTAGACCCCTGCAGCGTACAAAGGAAAACTCATTAAACCCCTAAATATATGGGGAAAAAATGTAAGATGGAACAATGGGGAAAGCAATAGAGGAGGGAACCCTGTACTTTAATGGTCCGAAATGAGTAGAATATTATGACTCCTTTGATTCATTGTGTTTTTAATTATTCTAAGATAATATTGTTCTCTTTTGGTCTTCTTTGCCAAGTTATTTATTTTTTTGCACTATGTTCTGTAAATAAAGGCACTTAAATTAATTTTTAACGTATCTTATTTTAACTTTCTTAGTTATTTGCCACACACACAGTTGTGCAATATAGGTGCTTCATAAGGTGGTGTATACATAACAAATATATTACATTTACATAGATAGTCCAAATATCAGAAAATATTTATATATGAAGAGAACATAAAGATGAATCCAAGTGAATGTGAAAAAACTTCCACCAGTACAAGAAGACATGTCTTAAATATCTAATGCAAAAAACTCTTCATGCTAATTGTTTGTCATTCATATCAGCACACCTTCTTTGACTTACGAAAAACAATGCTTCAGTCACCGCTCATTGAAACTGCATCAGATGTGTTGTGACATGTGGAAAATAACCACGCAATGTAGGAATGATCGAAAACAGCCTTTTAAGTTCCAAAGCAAAAGATTCCCTTTGTTCCAGAGAGGACTAAAGCCACCAAATTAAGCAAATAAAGAAATCAATTAAGTAGCATAATTGAGATTGTGTAGATATATGAAAATGGATTTCCCAAAGGTGTCTTGGCTAATGAGTTCTTCAAAGGTATTAAACGTAGGTTTGTGTCATAGACCCATGAAAAAGCTATTGTAACACATACACGAGGTGATATTCTTTATCCTTCCTCACTGATTGTTATAATTGCTGTTTTTCAATCTCCGACCGTAATATCAGCCCATCTCTTCTGAATGGAGAAAAACAATGCAATGAGAACACTTCAGTCATTGTTGATTATTTTTCAATTAGTAACTTCTTTTAAGAACTTATTAAGCTGTGCCCTCTGAACCTTTTTGTACAGAGTTTATTTTTAATTTTTCCACCGTTGAGTTGCTGCTGTTGTGCATCCATGCCTCGTTGACAACATGAGAAGCTAATGGTGCTAAAGCTGGCTAGCATGGCGGTCGGAACAACTATTATCTCCACTGAAATCTGGAGAAGGCTAAACGAGAAGAGATGAAGGAGGACAGCTGGGTCCAGATTTATGGAGAAATGGAGATTCAAGCCGTCTCCCCCCTCTCATAATGGGCAAAATAAGCTTACAGGCTAATGGAATGGACGAGCTAACGGCGTTAGCCAGGATTCAGACGGAATATTTTGAGTGTAGTTTAAACCGGCATGGACAATGACTATGTTTTAAAAATGCGCTTATCCAGACAAGCATGGTTTGGACACTTTACTGGCAGAGAAGCATTTCTATTAAAGAAAGAATTATACATTTCTGTCTTTTTATGCCTTTAACACTAGAACCGCCAACGGGTAAATTTTACCCGCAGCTGTTTTTTGATTGTATGTAACTTTTGTTCAATAACATATTAAAGTCTCCCAGGCCGTGACTTTTCCTGAAAGTGTGTTATGTAGCACCCTCTGTTGTTAACAATTGTCAATATGAAGTCAGATTGAAAAAATCGCCAAAAAAAAAGCCATTTATACCTATATCCGCCAGCGGGTAATATTTACCTCATAGAAAATGCAGCGTAAACATGACGTGTTGCTAAAGCAAAGCCTTTTGTCTACTGTGGTTCCTTATAGATAAAGAGATATATTGAGAGAGATAGATAGATAGATAGATAGATAGATAGATAGATAGATAGATAGATAGATAGATAGATAGATAGATAGATAGATAGATAGATATATAGATAGATAGATAGATAGATAGATAGATAGATAGATAGATAGATAGATAGATATATTGATAGATGGATAAAGAGAGAGATAGACAGATAGATAGTTATAGATAGTGTAACATCTTGGAGAATACAAGATCTTGGATGACTGAGCTCACGTTGAGGACGTAATGCATGTGTGCAGGTTACGTGCCGGTTGAAGAAAGATGGACACTCGGAATGAGAGAAGTAGTCTGCGTCGTCTATTTATGTAGACAATTATATATTCATAGAACAGAATATTACAGATATATCGATAGAGAGAGATAGAGAGATTTGTATCTAAACAAAACACAAGTCTAACACCAAGCGTTTAAATCAGCACTCTTAGCGATATTGTAAACTTCATGCTATCTGCACAACAGATATCATATGAAAAGCTGAGAGTCCACAGATTCTATTGGTATAAGTTTCATCCCTGTGTGATCAAACTATAGGTTACTTACGTAACCCCAGTTCTCAGAGTAACATGAAGTGAGATGTCTCACTATGGGATGCGCCTCAACGCGTATGCACCAGAAGCATCAATCTCATTACGCCAATCCTGATTGGCTGGTGATCTTGACGCCAACGTCAGGGAATCCACCAACCCTATAAGTAGCTTGCGCCACGACGCAGGCGTCATTACAAAATAAGCACCTCTTCTCGCTTCGCCTCAGCAAGGAAGGGCCGTCAGGTGAGACATCTCACTTCATGTTACTCTGAGAACTGGGGTTAC
>NW_011353475.1:0-4289 GCF_000735185.1 Notothenia coriiceps | reverse complement strand
AGGATTGTCAGCTTTTTGTGGAGTTCTTCTGCGCCCTAGTGGTCAAACATAGGCTCTAAATTGTGTATGAAAAGCTAGATTTGTTGTATCTGTTTACCAGAGAGGGCAAAAGTAAACACAGAGAGGTACAGATACTCGTGTTTAAAAGTAGAAGTACTGACTAAACTTCTTTACTCAAGTAAAAGTAAAGAGGCTTTGAAATGTACTTCAGTAAAAAGTACCCATAACTAGCAGCTGTTTTAAAGAGTACCTGACCTCCCTTTATATTAATAGAACAATAATGTCATTGTTAGCTAATGAATGTTTCCATGGTGAACAACGGCAACATGACAACGTTTCCATTGGTCCCTCTTCTTTAGAGAAGACCAGGAAATGATGGATACACGGATCGTGTTCAAATCAATAGGCACGCAATGACTCTAAATAATAATGATCACGCCACCAAACACACATTCAGACTAAAGGAACCAGCCTGTTTGGAAAATGAGAGAAGTAGAAAGTACAGGTATTTGAGTTCAACATGTAAGAAGTAGAAAGTACAGGTATTTGAGTTCAACATGTGAGAAGTAGAAAGTACAGGTATTTGGGTTCAACATGTAAGAAGTAGAAAGTACAGGTATTTGTGTTCAACATGTAAGAAGTAGAAAGTACAGGTATTTGTGTTCAACATGTAAGAAGTAGAAAGTACAGGTATTTGTGTTCAAAATGTAAGAAGTCAAAGTAAAAAGTCATGAGAAAAATAAGTAGTGGAGTAAAGTACTGATACCAGAGACATGTACTTAAGTATAGTAACAAAGTAATTGTACTCCACTATTTCCCACCTCTGCTGTCTACATATTAAAATAATCTTTGTGTTTTCTGTCCTCTCAGGGTTATTCAGGCGTTATGGGCAGGACCGGGCGGACAGGAAATCAGGGCCCCATTGGTCCTCCTGGGATGCCGGCCATTGCTGTTTTTAAAAACTCTGAAGAAGAGTGGGAGGATTTTAAGGTAAACAGATGATATATCTCTGATCCAGTAACCCATCGATCTTTGGTGATTGAACTGGGATCTGGTAAATGAAGTAGTATTATGCCAATATACTGTAATTCAAATAAATTAAACATACACAGTGCTTTGCCTGTTTCGCTGGTTTTCAAATTAATATTGACGGTGTTTGTGTTGAGCCTTCACAAAATATTGGTTTCATAGTAGGCCTACTGTTATAGTAGTAGTTGTAGTATTATACTAGCATGTACACAGGGCCGTCCCTCCCTACAGGCCGATCATGGGGTCCTCGGCTTATGAGCATGTGCGCAGTTCTCAGTGTAGTTCTCTGATTTATTTACCATTTACCGCACTGTATAAAAAAGTAACTGTGTTGATAATAATAATAAAAAGGAATTATATTTGCAAAGTACTTTGTTTCCAAACATTTTTGTTTCACTCCTGTCGGTTGGGGGCGGGGCCTCATCTCACAATGTCACTTGGGGCCTCAAGTTGGCCAGGGACGGCCCTGCATATACATCAGTAATATTGTAGCACACTTGTATATTTCACATGTCAACTAGTTTATATTACATTGTGAAGAATTCAATATACCACAAATTAATCAAATCACAAACAGATAAAGGTTCTACGACATTAATGAAGTATTATATTATACTTCCAATTTTTGTTATTTTTTCCCCCTGATAATCACAAAATGCTTTTCATGTCCTTACAGAAAGAGAAGATCTACAAAAAGCTGGTCTCCTCCTGGCCGGTAAGTGTTTGTTTAAAAAACATGAATGCACTTCCTTTTTCCCCACAGAAAATAATATAACCTTATTTACAGAGTTAATACATCCTAATCCAATAATAAAATATGCATTTGCAGAAACGCAAGGGGCCTCCGGGGCCTCCTGGACCTCATGGAGATGAAGGACCAATTGTAAGTATAAGTGTTATTGATTTCTTGAAAGGGAAAAGGCTATCATGATAATACTAAGCAACAAACCAAACAGGATATTGTAAAAGCACTCCGGTTGCTCGTGTTGTTTGCAGGGGCGGCCTGGAAGTGACGGGAAGCAAGGACGAAAAGGAGTTGAAGGGAAAATCGTAGGTATCTCTACTTTATTCTTATCTACAGCGAGGCCTTGTGAGATTAGACAATTACCTTGACTATCTCCTCTTACATTTTCCAGTTGTATTGCTGGCTCCTCTGAAGCAGCGGGATTGCTTTCCTTTTCCCTCAGATTGTATTTAGCGCCTATGAGTGGAAAAAGCAAGAAATATCTGCAAATATATATTACATTGTGACTTATTTCCTGATGTCGGACGTGACCATTACATGAGTATAGGTCTGGGCAAATTCTACAAAGAGTACATGTGTCAAAATAGCAAGCATATATCAGATGAACCCTTTCTATCAAAGCAATATATCTCATTTAAACCTGGTTAAACCCACACTCTTCAACAAAGCCAGTAAATCCATCGTGTGTGAATAGGTGTATGAATTAAACAGTTCCAGTAAGAGAGATAGTCCAACCAATATACAGCATGCAGTATCTCTCCTTGTACCCAATCATCTGTCCACTTCTAGCAACTCCATTGAAGGAAGTTTTGAAATGTAATGGTTTCCCTCTCAGCCCATGCTACACGGTTTATCAAGTTAGATGAAAATCAGGCAAGCAAATCTTCCTTTATTCATTCTGACATAAAACCAATTCAACCAAACAAAAACCTCCTTGACACAGGAAACAACAACTCCATGGATCAGATCATGAAATAATTTAAATTCAATGGACTGCGTTATTAATAATGTGTGATATAAACAAGAAAATATATCTTCAAATATCCGGGGTTGGGGTCACGATACAGGACAATAATACTTTAATGGTCAGATCAAGTCTGAAATTGGACTTGCATGCATCACAGCAGCTCCATGTGTAACATCAACAGACAAACATAACAGCAGGATCAGTGAGAGATGCTCAAAGAGCCTTCAGCGTGCATCTGATCTGGAGTCAGCTCTGTGTTCACTGAGAGGACTGACTGGAGCTCAGAGGATGCTTCAGGCTGACTTTAGTGAATCTCCATTAGATGGTAGCAGTTCAGATTCTCTCTCAGAGCATGCTTTGGGTCCCAGAGGATGCTGTTGGACAGCCTCTCAGGTCATTATGGTCTGCTCAGTCAGAAAGATTGTTGAAACTATACTCTTGATCACATGTTGAGTTGTTCTTCAGGGCAGTCCTGGACCACGGGGGGTCCCTGGTCCTCAGGGCCAACATGGAAGAGAAGGGACCTCAGGAAACCCTTCTGCCCCGGGACATCCAGGCCTACCTGGAGAACAGGTAAAGACATTGTTGGAAAAATATCCCTGGTCCCCGGCTTGAGCTTCAATCTCAGGATCCATGTATCTGTGATCCTCTCCAGAATGGAAGTAGTCATCACATACAGAGCATCAACTAGTTCCTGAACAGTGTCCTTCACATGCTGATATCCAAGAGAGGGAGTTCCACAGTCACAAGATGGAGGAATAGAAAGCAGTATTCAATGTTTACTTCAGATTAGCTCCACGTCAGAAATGAGCATGCTTGTCATATGTCTCTCTCCATAGAGGCTGAATCATCATGTTAATCACATAGCTATCATATGCCTCAAACAGTCCTGATGCTCTTCTAGGTAATCACACATCCTGTCATGTTCACAGCTACAGTTGATACCTTTGTTAGCATGTTGCTCTCATATTGGAAGAGGACATTCAGTGTTCTCCAAACAGACATGTAAAATATGTGTTTTCACAATTATCATCTGTACTCATCAGTCTAATCGTGCTATAAATCCACTTTTCTACTCGTCCCTATAGGGTCCCCAGGGCCACAGAGGAGAGAGGGGCAGCAAAGGGGAGCTGGGTGAGTGGGTAAGAGTGGATTTCTAATGCTATGAGGATGGAGATAATTATATAATTATACAGTTTATAAATACTGTATGTCTGAGTCTATTAGCTTAGCTAGCCAATTACTTTCTCATTCCTGCCGGTGACCTCCCACTATATCAATATTCACTGGGGGTTACAGAAGTGTTGGCTAGTATACTATTTTGTGAACTACTGTATGTTGTTGAATTGGAGCATTATTATTATTTGTTGTTGTTAGTTAAGCTTTTGTTTCTCTGTCTGTAGGGTTATCATGGGGAGGCTGGACCACAGGGACACAGAGAACGTAAAGGAGACAAGGTGAAATGCTAACACACACACACACACACACACACACACACACACACACACACACACACACACACACACACACACACACACACACACACAC
>NW_011353474.1:0-7037 GCF_000735185.1 Notothenia coriiceps | reverse complement strand
TAAAACATGGTCATTGTCCATGCCGGTTTCAGTTGGATTATTTGTCACAGTTGCTCCGATCAGATCGGTCTCCTCCATTTTGTAGATTATTTACGACTTTTGAATCCACATAAACACATCGGCAAAATCCGGCTTACTTTGAGCATGTGTTTTAAACACTTTAATCCCTTTGTGAATTGTTTCCACTTCTGCCGTCCTTTAATTTCTTCATTCAGCGGGAATCCAAATGAATTAGTCCTGAGTCCAATAACCATCAAATTAACTCCAATAGTGCTCCTTAGTTACGCTGTGTGTGTGTGTGGGGGGGTCTTAAACCTTAAATCGTTTGCTTTGGTCTCCACCATCATATCAAGGGAATTGGCAGTATTTTCTTCACCTCAGTAACGTCCTCGCTGAGGAAACACATCTCTCACTCATGATTACGTTTTGTACTGAAGTAGAGTTTCTGCGGCTTTTGTCGAGTGTGTGAGAAAAGTTTTGTGAAAGGCTTATTGTGAAAGTAATATTAAAGAAACTAAAAGGTGTGTCACAACAAAAGGGTTTGTCTCTAAAAAAATAAAATATTTTTGAACATATTTGTAAAATGCTGTGTTTTTGTTAATGCAGTTGACTTTAACCACATTGCCTTTGTTCTCCCTATTTATAAAGGATGTAACATTTCCCACACAGATAAACAGACTATACGTTTACTGACCTGGTCTTTTTGCTGCTGGGCTTCTTCGTGACGGCGGCGATGATTCCCCTCTCTCTGTCGGGTTTGTCTTTGATTGGCTGTTGTTCGGTGTCGCTCTTTTCCTTCTCCGGAGCGTCTCCCTCTGGCCTCCTGATCTCCGGACGCTCCACCTCTGGACGCTCTACCTCTGGACGCTCCACCTCTGGACGCTCCACCTCTGGACGCTCCACCTCTGGACGAACCTCTCCGAAGGCGCGCTCTCCTTCGCCCTCTGGACGCTCCTTGTCCGAGCGCTCGCTCCTCTCCCTCCGCTCCTTCTTGGGCGGGGGAGGCATGGGGTACTGCTGAGCCACCTGCTGAGCAACCAGCTGGGAGTTGATCCTGGGTTTCCTGTGGAGGAGATCCAAGGCATAAAGAGGGATTAGTCTCGTAGTGGTCGCGCTCACACTGACAAAGAGAGGTGAGTGAACCTAGAGGTTGGTGACGGAGAAAGGGACAGCAGCAGAGGTAGGTCTCAGCAGCCGCTTCCTGATGGAGCAGCTCTGCTTTGAGGGTTCATCTCGTTAGCTTGCAGCTGTAATCAAATGAATGCACGGGATAACAAGGTGGGACATTTGGCAAACGTCACTTAGGTCCTCTAATCGGATTTCTGCAGGGTTGACCCCATTTGTCACAGACTGAGATTCAGGTGAACATGATATAGCTGCTCCACTGACTGACCCCAACAGCAACCACAGAGAGACTGCCACACTTTCTCTCTTGTTCCAATCAGTCCAAATAAATAGGCCGTATTAGCTTTTTGGGGTTTTCCCTTTTCTGTAGTGTGTTATAGGTTTCTGTGCATGTTAATGGTCTATAAAGGCTGGTTTCCCTCCCAAAAGGCTGCTGGAAGCTTGAACTGAGAACAGACTGTGTCTAACAACAGAGGGTTTATTTAAAGGCTTGGCCAAGGAAGGAAACAACATCATAACAAAGCAGAACACAGAAAAGTGTCACGCTGTAAGCCACCGTCAGTTTTCCCAAACGCTGCATATTGAACTCTACGGACATTATCTTTCAGCTAAAGATTGAGATGGACACCACAGCTTGTACTATCTGTCTGGTGGGACCTTGAAGTGACCCGAGGGGAAATCAAGCTTTCTACAGTGTTATCCACAGTTAGAAGTTTAAATATTTTAAACTCGAAGCAGCCGCAAAAATAACGTGTTGGTCACAGCACTTCTTCTGGATACGGCCGCTTCTGTCGCTGTGTGCACTGTTCTCATTGAAATCCATTGAAAAAAGATGCTGTTGCTATGTGGACACGGGCCCTAAGGCCTACTTATGGCAGGTCATATAAAGCCATGCTCTTCCATGGTGTTGTATGGCCACTAAACTGTTAAAACACGCATGCAGCAAGAGCAGCACCTTGCTCCGTCGGCTGTGCAGATGTGCAGGGCCTGAAATTGTGAGGCCAAACGCTAACCAGTCAGACTGCCCGAGCCAACACACACCTGCCTTCAATGGACACCAGCTGGCAGCATCTGGGAAAAGGCAGAGGATCAGGGGGGAGGGGAGGATGACTAGAGCCTTCCAGAGACCAAACTGCAGCCAGCAGCACGGATAATCACAGGCCAGCGCTGGGCAAGCACGGTGAGGAGGAGTAAACCACAAGTACGCTCATACACACACAAACACGCAGTTGAAAAGCTTAGCGTGCAAACAAACAGCCTGGCAGAGGGACTTGGTTGCTGCTCAGGAGGCCGTTGAACAAAGACACACACGCTATACAAGCGAGCCGTGTATACCCAACCCTTCCAAACCCAATTCTAGTCTTGGCAGGAAGGGTATTTGGTGAAAGCCCAGCAGTGGAGATCAGGTCCCCTTGATTCTCAGGACTGGATATCTGTGGTCGAGATGGGACTTTTGAAAGTTGTAGAAACTCAGAGTGTCAGCACGGAGCCAGATAGACAAGTGTCACTGCTGGAAAATGAAGCTTTGACAGTGAAAACAAATGATTTCTGGCTTAGCTTTCAGAGTGTGATGGAAAACAGAAGCAGCTCAATACGTGTGTCAGGCTGATGACGCTGATTTCTGTGGCTTTCTGTGGAGAGTGGTTTCTCAGACAGCTGCTTAAGTGGTTAGCCTCAGTGTTTGAATTTGGCAACATCATATTGCCCGTCCAGTTACTCTCGTTTCTGCACTTCCACCCTTTCACAATTGACACTGCACTCAGTCTGTTTTAGCACAGTAGAGTCTTTTAACAACCTTTTCTTCCTCCAATGTTTCCATAAAGCTCATTAAGTCTCCCTCCCTGCTGTTGTGGCTTATTACAGACAGGGGATGTCGTTTCGTTGAGGAGGGGGTGGGGGCAGTGAAGCCAATCAGAAGGCAGCCAATCAGAAGGCAACCAATCGTGGCGTAATAGAGCATCATGTCATTACGTTCGCACTACACTCCTTCGATACACCAGCTGATGTGAAAGCTGAGGAGCCTGGGCCGTTGATCCAGGATCCATTAGCTGCTCTGGTAGCCTGAGGCCTGGGGCTCTTTCCACCTGGTCATCCCTAGGCGCCTCCAATGGAGGGTTATAGGGGAGTGAAATGTTCTTCCCATCCCATTCTAGCTTCATAATTGCAGAGCCTGTCCTGTTCCCATCAAATTGATCCCAATTTCATTTCAATCTAGGTGAATTAGTTCCAGGGTTTGGGCCGCCCAGGTATATTAACGGCCGCCAAAGTATATCTTTTTCGCGAGTACGACGCCATCTGCAATCGATTAACTAGTGGACAATGATCCCTGGAGCTACGCCTCCTGTACCTGCTCTGCTATCGCGTGAAGGGTCTGCTAACAAGCGACCAACAGAAAGGGAGACCTTACGAGAAACAGAGAAGACGAGGGGAGGAATGAAAATGAACACAGTTGCTGGTCACTG
This sequence comes from Notothenia coriiceps, assembly GCF_000735185.1. NCBI lineage: Eukaryota > Metazoa > Chordata > Actinopteri > Perciformes > Nototheniidae > Notothenia > Notothenia coriiceps. The sequence goes on along the minus strand of NW_011353474.1, from coordinate 3,450 downwards.
ATGCCAAATATAATGCAGAAGTTGGCTTTATTTCAACTTCTTTAGACTAGGGAAGTGGAATACAACATCAATTCCTCCTATGTTTTAAATATAAACACATTGTTATAAATAAACCAGCCAGATGAGGAAGTTCAAGAGGAAACAAGGATCAGTCTGAGACTCAAACCATAGACTGGTGCTTTCAGGCATGCACTCAATCAAGGATGACAGATGTGACAAGAGACAGGCTGGCCAACCAGAACTTCACATTTCAGTCTTGTCCTTTTGATATATGTCCCTGCACATTAACATCTGTAATAATACGCCAGTAGCTCAGGTGTCAAAGACAGACTTCTAGCTGGGGACTGAGGTAACACTTTGCCGACTGACGGTAAATGATTGTCATTATTAAAGTAGGGGGACATTTCAAACACTTCAGTATTAATCTACCATTCCTAGTCGGATGACATAATTCACCCCACGCTATGTGAAACCTGTGGGTCCTTAAAGTATCTACAAATGACTGATCCATTGTTAAATCATCAAAATGCCACTTAAAAAGATTAAGTTAAATGTATTTATAAAGCGCTTTTCACAGACATAGTCACAAAGTGCTTGACAAAGCATTAAAACTAGGGATGCCAGCGATTATTCGATTTTTCGAATATTCGTTACAGTCTCCATAATCGAATTTTTTTTTTTTTAATTCGATTTATTTATATATTTTTGTATTATTATTTATGTTGTTCTTTTTTTTCCTGGCTTAGTTTCAACCAAAATATAGACTAATGTATAGTAATATTATTAATAATTGTAAATGGCCATTGGTCACACCACCGATTTGTTTTACTGTAAACTTGGAGTAAGCCAGCAGCGCAGCGCAGCCCCCCCCGTCCCGTCCCGTCACACGTGTGATTGATTTATTGGCGACATACAGAACAGTGAGAACAACACAACTAAAGATGAACAAAAAAAANGGGGGGGGGGGCAAATAATCGATTCATAATTGCCAGGGCTGTCCGATTTTCGATTTTGATCATGGTCAGTTTCTGGCATCCCTAATTAAAACATCATACGAATGAAGAAAAATACATTGTGAAAAACACAATAACAACATAGATTAAAATAGAATAGAAGCACACAAGTTACCAGAATGACAGAGAATTTAAATATGTTGTGAGGCAGCCTGATCTGACTGATAACAATGTGCTCACAGCCTCTTGGTGAAAACATGATCTGTCGCTCTAACCCACAGCCGTGAGTAAACAGACTGTGAGCGCAGACAGCATGCAACAGGACCAGAAATCATTTGGTTTGGCAGTGAGAGCTGTTATCCGAGGAGGTGGTGAATGAGTGATTGATCGGCCGGTAAGCCCCACGCCTCTTTAGCCTGTTGCGCGGCTCAGACACCCTGGTCGGAGACGAGATTCGTGTCAGCAGAAGCCGCCCCGGTAGTTAACGGTGATTCAGTGCCAGCTGTAAGTCAGCCATGAGTTGCTGCTGGCATGATGGAGCCACCGCTCTGTTTGCCCCCGCCACACATCGTGGCAATATTCTGCGGCTCATTAACATGGCTGGAGGCTCTGCGTGACACCATGTGCACGTGTTATCAAACTGCCGTGGCCCTGAATAGCGGGAAATGGTCTCCCTCCTCTGCTTACTTTATATTCTAAAGTAATCCATATTTACATAATCTGTCAAGCATGAAATGTACCAATAAAACTACATTTCTCAAAATGACTGAACCGTGTGATCTGCAAACATCCAAATCAAAGATAAACGAATGTGCGATAATGTCAAAAAGCCAAATGAAAACAAACAAAGACTACAGCACCACTGTTACATAACATAACTGTTATTACTGGCTGCCTTCATAGCTGGACAATTTGAATACTGTAAAAACAATCTGTATAATATAATGAAATATATCTTTCTACTTCTGTTATCTAGCTTCTACCACACTTCAGTCTGCATGTTACACTTCATTTATTTCATAAATACTGATTCTATTGATACATTTCTACCCAAATGTGTACTTGTCGATTGTAAAACCTTGTTAATTGTAATTGTAATGCATGCCCTATATGTTATAGTAGGGCTGTGCAATTAATCGTATTTTAATCGCAATTACGATTTTGGCCTGCGTCAATTACGATAACAACATAATCGAAAAAAACGATTATTTTGCTTTGCTAGGTTGTGACAGTGCACTACAACATATTTGATCTAATTAATTTTAGTCGAATTTATTTATCATATTTATATATGTTTAGTAGCTTGTGGAAGTGCGCTCCAAAATATTTGTTGATCTTGTATTTATTATTTTTGATATTATTTATTTAAATGTAAATATAAATGTGTTGTTTATTTTAGTATTAGTTTTTCAGTTGAATTATACATTCAGAGTAATCAACAGTTAAAAAGATGCTGTTCAAATTATTATTTGTATTTATTTTAAAGTTCAATAAATGGATGTTTTCAAAGTCAATGAATAATCGTATTTAATAATCATGATATTAATTATTGACCAAAATAATCGTGATTATGATTTTTGCCAAAATCGAGCAGCCCTAGTGTGTGTGTGTGTGTGTGTGTGTGTGTGTTTGTGTGTGTCTGTGGAACTTTGGCAGAACATGCTGTGTTCATGTATTAGAACCACATTGGTCTGATGATTGATTCCAACTGTAAGTAAAGGCCTACATTTAAATTAAAGTGGTTGGTACAGTATGTCATCATTGGTGCAGCTGGAGTTATGGGTGAGCAGATTTCTTATCACCATTAGTCATTACATACTTAGTTTTAAGGATTTTCTGAAGTACCTATGTTTACTCTTTAGATTTTAGTGGGCCGATGTCTTGGCGTTATTCAGCAGCTTCTGTAAATGTTACAGCTGTGCATAATTTTAGTGAACTACTTTTTCTGAAAACTAAAAGGCTGGTCTAGAATATAAGAATAGCCACCAAAACAGCAGCATACCTCAAACCTATTTAAAAAGATGGTTACAATGTCTAAGGGTTCATATTGAGTAAAGCAAAGTCAACCCCCATTTTGGACTTTATGTAACACACCTACTCTGTCTGAACCATGCACACGGTTGTGTCTATTGGGAATAAAGTCAGAGTTTATTGGTGTTGTTGCACAATTACATTTGAAATTGCTTCTTTGTTCTGTTTTTCCTCTGCCAGAATGGAGGGAGGGGGGGTCGTGGTGATGGTGCAAGTGTACGTTTGGAAAGATATTTAGGCGATGGGAGAGTCGGTTGTTTTTGTTGTTTTTCCCTCCCCCGCACAGCTTCTGACTGCACCATTGTTACGACTGATTAAACGGGTATGAACTCAAATGCACAACTCACAGAATTTAACAAAAAAAAGGTTTTATTCAAACCAAAGCTCAACGATAGTGGTACAAAAAACAAAATCACTCTTAAAGAGGAAAAACACTAGGAGCATGAACAACAAAAATAACTTAAAC
>NW_011353473.1:0-7897 GCF_000735185.1 Notothenia coriiceps | reverse complement strand
CCATGCACGCAACGCAGCCCCGCTCTCTTTATCTCCAGGTGACTTTCTGCCGCTTTCCTCCGTGGTGCAGTGCTGATCGTTTCACCACGGAGGAAAGCACTTCACTAATTGCAGTACCCATAAGGAGCTGTACAAATGCCGCAGTTTTTGCGTGGCTGTGTATTTAGTTGAAAGCCCAGTGGCGATCTGCTCATCTCTCATCGAAATAATATGCTACAAAGGGGCGGACTGGCCACCTGTGTGTTGAACTTTCCTTCCTGTCGGCTCCCAGACCGTAGTCGAGGAGGGCAGAAGCAACAAGCTTCAGGTTCAATAACCCACTTTAGCTTAAATGACTGGAGAGAGGCGAGCTCTTCTTGGGAGGCCGTTGCATTTATTTAGCTGTTCTTCTGTTTCACAAAATACATCACAGACCTCTGTTTTTTTCTGCTTCCTCGTTTCACTTCCAGAAACATACGCACGTTCCCTCACTGTCGCTCTACCATCCACAAACACACATGCACAAGCCACACACCCCTCTCTCTCTCTCTCTCTCTCTCTCTCTCTCTCTCTCTCGCTCTCTCTCTCTTAAAGGGACAGCGATCTCATCTAACTCTGACTCCTAATGTCATAACATGTGTGCTCTGGAGAATCACAGAACGGACGATCGTCCTTATTATTATGCCGTTTAAACCAATTATTTAAATGTATTTGTTGAATTCGGCATCATGTAAGTTGCGCTGACAGGTCCACACACTGCTTCCTCGCAGCGAGGCTCCCCCGCCCTCCTGCTGATAGTTGACGAGCGTCAAGCTCCTCAACCCCCCCCCGTTGATAATTCTCGATCGTTGGCACGCTGATAACAATCATTTTTTTAAATGGCACTTCATATCAAAAAGGTTGCCGACCCCCTGATCTAAGCCATTCAAACACTGCGTTAAGTGCATAACTACAGGGGAAAAGATACTAAGCTTCACCCAACTTTCCTTTCAGTGCCCAACCAAACATTTGACTGCAGTCTGAGCTAATTATTTGATTAACGCTGGGATGTAAGAGCCTTGATCGTACGCAGATAATGGATTTTGTCGGATGCCAATTCCTTTTTTGTGTATCAGACGCAGATTTTGTTCTGTCCTAATCTCCCTGAGTGTGAGCTGCGCTTTCTCTGTCCCGGTAAATGTTGTAACACAGCTTCAGGCACAATTGGCAATGTTGTGTCATTGTTGTCATCATTTGTTCTCTACTTGTCTGTCTTCCTCTCTGAAACTCTCCGAAGTGGATCTACTCCTCGCGTTGCCCCAAATTCTTTGAAATCGCCATTATTAATTAATCTTAAGAGGCCCTCAAGATGTGTTATGTGTCCATTGATGTGTGCCCGATGTGGGCCCGGGCAGTCTTTACACACACAGTCGATTGTGTGTGCTTGTTGTTGCTAGTGGCTGATATAGAGAGAGTAACCAAGCTTCAGGGCTCCTGCTGACACACTGACCTCACAATGAATGGTGTTGGCACCAAAAGAAAACTAGTTCTGTTTCACACTGAAACACGCCGCCAGTCTGTTCCCATTAATCCACTGAAGAGAGGATTTTTAGAAAAGTTTAGTTTTTGACTGAAAAAGTTACACTTTTGTCACCTAGCATTCGGTCATACTATAGCTGCGCCTTCTCGTCCTCTTGTTAATACTTATGGTTCAAAAAAAATAAGATGGTGACTGTCAAATATACAAAAACCATAGTCCACACACCATTGGGGATGTCATGGTGGCTATCTCCAATTGTTACATACCATGGAACCTTTATAGTCTTATCATTTCTCCCACATTGGGATTATGATCCCCACAAACACAAACACATGATCATTACTTTTAAAACTGACGTTATCCATTGATTTTCTAAACATTTTGTTTGGGAAGCTGGAGCTTGTGCATTGGGCAAGAGTTGGTGCACACCCATTACAGGTCAATAAAGTCAAGCCTAAACAGCTCACCTCAAACCGTTCCTATTTGACCACATCTTCACCAGAAGGAAAGCACATGATTATACCTGTAAAACTCACATTATGTAGGATTACTGCTATTCCTCCACAGACTCAAAGACACGGCAACACACAGGTTTCTTTTGTGGTATAGCTCACCAATTCAGTCAGTTCTCTGCAGACTAGCTTATTTTTTTTCTGTGCGGCTGTGAAGTCCTATCATGTGACCTTTTGGCTTTTTAGTGGAACCATGTAGACTTTGTGCAATGATCTCTAAAATCTACTTCATGTCAGGAGCATATGTTTTAAAAAGCCAAAGCCCTTATTAAAAGATCAACATTTAAAAAACCTGGCAGGGATTTAGAGGCTCTCTATCCTTTGTAAAGAGTCTTAATGAGCACAACATGGGTCCAAGAGAGGGGAATAGTTGTATTCAGTAATAATACCTTTTTTCCTTGAAAATGCTGAAAATAGAAAACAATGGCAATAAAGTGTTGTATCGGCCTCAATATCAACAGCTACTTAAAAGCTCACTCGTTTAAGAATTTAACATGATCTCATATTTGAATTATTAAAAAAAAAAAGATAAAATGTGGGAATTGATTTTTATGAATCATGATGTTAAAGAGGCCATATTATGCTTTTTGGAGGTTTCCCTTTCTTGTAGTGAATGATCTGCAGAGGCTAAAATCAAGTTCCCTCTAGAGGGAGTTTCTCTCCCACCTGCTCCTTGCCTGCCTAAAACACCTCGATTGGATTCCTTTGTTTACTTCCGTAAAATAGTGACATCACTATGTTACACTCGCACTTCTATTGGCTAGTGCTCCAACACATTGTATGTGATAGGCTAAGGGGCGGGTCTGCTCTAAGCAGTAAACCAATGACAACAGAGCCTGCCAGCTAACCAATCAGCAGACTAGGCTTTAGTTTCAGACAGAGGGTGAAAGTGGTGCTGGAGCACATGATACAGTCAAAGCAACGTTTTTTTGCAAATTAAAGCATGCAAACATGTCACAGTATAAGTACAAAATACAAATATGATCTTGGAAATTAGCATAATAGGGCATCTTTAAGTTTTACTCCAGCCATTGAAGCATTTTAAAGCCGGTTTTGAATCCATTACATCCAGAAAATCCAGCATGCAACATCCTCCTCCTGTATAAGCCTGCAGGACACCATGAGCAGCAGTTCACTATATATTTCCAAAGAAGTGGTGAGAATGTGAATTACTGCTGCCCCACTTCCCCTTCTCTCCACGCCTGGGACCACCTTAAGGGGAGAGCAGCATCCCTACTCCCAGGGTGACACAGATGGTGTGTGCATTATACAACATGATTACTGCATTAAATATGAAGCTCTGCTTTGTCTGCTGACCAAAGATTACTGGAACATCTCTCTTGTTTGTCCAGATGCTTATAAAACAGACTGTGTTGATGGTGCAAATGGAAAGAACCTTCTTTGAATTATCAGCTACAAATATTATCGTTATATACATAACTTCAATTAATCACATTGTGTTATGGCTGATTATATTTGAGCTATAGACTAAAGCCTCTTTTTGCAGCATTGTTCGGCATTTTAAATATGTTTTGACCCATATTACTGTAATTATGAACCTCTAATTTCTCTTTCGATGTAACTGAACTTGCAGAAGGTTGAAGACATAGCTCATCTATTAATCTATGTGATTTTTTTTAAGCATACCTTTTTTTCAGGATCTGAGGTTTTCTTTGTTCAAGTGCTTGTTCTGAATAGATGTCCTTGGTTTTTATCAATACAGTTTTAATTTTAACATTAAGGTGAGCACACTCCACTGAAACCCTAAAAAAGGAGGCTTTAGGTGTTGTGTTTCTCAGTCTTCCCTCATTTGTGATTATCAAAGCAGCATGTTCAATAATGATCCAAAAACAAAAATACATGGAACAAAATTAAGATGTTTAAGGAACATTTATATAACATTAATATTCACGAGTTAATGTGTATGTAAAAAACAATAAAAAACGAAACTTTAGAGACAATGTTGCTTTAAAACATGTCAAAAAAAGCAACATTCTGCCAAATAGGTTTTGTGCTCTTATCTCATGAGCATTGAGTCATTCATAAATAATGTATACAAGCCTTGAGTTTAACAATTCATGCATTCATAGTTGTTTATTTTTGCATACATATGAGGTAAACAATTATAGAAAGAAATCACATCACATCTTATTCTTAGCATTTATTGTTAATGATATCTCTACTATTTTCTTGCAGATGTGGCCACTAGCTGGCAGCCTTGCTCTTTTTTATGTCATTCAGAGGCAAAGGTTTTTATTTACTACACATCAGCCACATCTGTAAATCAATTTTAACATGTCTTATCCTCATTATAACACAATAAGTTTGATTCCCATACATTATCATCTTATTTTACAGTCAGTATATTTGATCATTTCTTACATTTGCATATTAACCCACAAAGGACATACAATTCCTCTTGGATTTGCGAGCTGGTATTATTTCTAGTGTAGGCTACATACTCTGCATACAAAACAGCTGTATTACATCTGTTAATAACAAAGCCAAAGTATAAAGATATGTATTTATATACTGTCGCCTACTACACCACTCCTTTGTTTGCATTAGGGACATTCAGGTTATTCCCAAGAGTGTACGGTGTGTATGTGTGCGCGCGTGTGTTTGTGGAGGGAAGGGAGGGGGCAGGTACCAGCCTTTGAGCCCCTCCTCCTCGGAGCCACGGTACGCCTCTGTTCCAATGGAAGCAGGTGGGATCCCCGGCCTCCTCCAATCACATCCTCCTTCTGTGCGTGGGGGGGAGCCCGGGCAGGACAACCAACTTCCACACGCACACAGGAAAAGTCGGGAAAACACATCTGTCCCCGCATGTCGCTGTTTCTGCATTTCTGCATGTGTTTTTAAAGCTGTTCCGGTGAATTTTATTAGGGGAGCGGTGCGCCGGAGCGCTGCTGGAGGAGTTACCGCCACTTGGCCGCTTTTGTGGGCGGTGTAACGTGCCAGCGCTGGGACGGTTCGCTGCGATGGAGAGCATGCACTAACCGGATTTGGATTTTTTAAATTTTTCTTGGATTACTCCCCGTTTAACAGACCCGGTTCGTTTCCCGTTCATTTTATCCTGGTTTTACTGTCAGTGTGGAGTGGTGAATACTTTCAAAATGCCTGCTAAAACCAAGTACAACCTCGTTGATGATGGGCATGATTTGAGGATCCCTTTGCACAACGAGGAAGCGTTCCAGCATGGGATCAACTTCGAGGCAAAGGTAAATGCGCTAACAACTGGGAATTGTTATGATAGCGTCTCGAATATGTTTTCGTTGTCTTTGTTAGCCAACCTGTCCAAACAGCCCCACTGTAGTACTCTGTGAAGGTGTTTAAACTGCTAAAGCTTCCTCATATAAAGTGAGTCGCCTCTCTTGCTAAATCCACCCCAAGAGATGTAGGCTAACTAAAGTTAGCTATCCTACCTAAAGTAAATTGTTAGCTAGTTGAGAGACTTAAGTTGAGTTATTTATGACATAAAGTGGACACTTTAACTGTTTGAGTGAATAAAATACAGGTGAATGCCAACTATGGTCTCATTAATGTGTACCTGTCATATTTCACCTTCCCGGCAACAGTACATCGGCAGTCTGGATGTGACGCGGCCGAGCAGCCGAGTGGAGATAGTGGCTGCGATGAGAAGAATACGGGTTAGTGCATTTATTTCCCATTTATATTCCTTAATATCCAATAAACATGAATGGTAGGATACCACAAGAGATGTTTAAGATGAACACTTGTCCACTAATGTATTCGGCATGTGTATGAATGACCAAACAGCAAGCTGTCAGGAAGTGTGTCAACTTTTCAACTGTCATCTGTCCTTCCTTGTGAAGTTAATTAAGATGGAAGACTTTGGGAATTTGAGCCGATTGAGTTAATTATTACATTATTACTTCAGTTTCACACTTCCTCTGATAGAGGAAATTGTGGAATATAAACATTATTGCATTAACTTGGTGACCTTTCCCACTGAAGCCAGAGAGAATAGCTTAACCAATTCGAGGCGTAACGTGGTGTGAAAAATACTATTTCACTCACTAACTACAGTGGTATCATTCAGAAATAGATTGCCAGTTATGAAAGCACCTTGGACTCTAAACGTGCAGACTTTGTTCTGTCCAGGCTTATTTTGGCATGACCTGCTGGGAGGCTTGGTCTCCCATGTGCCCTGTCACTGTTTTGAAGTTTCCTTTGAAGCAATGCAATGGAGTGTGATCTTTCTCCCCCACCTCTCTCCCTCTTTCTGCTGTGTAAATTTAAGATGTACAGCTTTTTCAGCTCCAGAAACCAGACTTAATCTTAATCAGTGTGTCTGTCAGTTTGGCAGCAGTTGGCTTAGCCACCTAATAGGCTGTGCCAGTGGTGTGTAGAGGTATTTGAGGATTATGGTGATGAAGTTCTAGGTGTGCTGTGATTAATCGATGATACCTTCAAAACCACTCTCAAAGGCACACAGGCGCATGTCTTTACAGCCCACCTGTTGTTATTACTCAGAATTTTAGAGGAGGATTTCAGAGGATTTTGAGGGCAAATAACTTCCATCTTTAACGTTCACCTTAGCTTATTTAAAAGGCCAGTCGTTGTCTGTATCTGCATGTCGTTGTCTGAAAGTTAATTCCAACAGAAAACCCACTCTCAGATACATGTGTTCTGACACAGCTGAGCACAAGGTGCAAAATGTTCTTATTGCCCTTTACACAGAAGTAACTCGCTCCTATAAAGTGGACCTCCCAGTGTTGCTGCCTTGGCAGCTGTGGTTGTTGGCAGGAAAAAAGGCTTTGGTTTGGCTCCTTTAGTTTGAAAATGGTTTGACACTGGCTTGACAACACAATAGAGGGAAACCACAGGTATCTAGCTTGGAAGAGAGGTCACTCTGGACAGCATGGGACTCCTTGAGAAGCGATGAAGGCATTTGTTTTACTTGGGTAGGCACTTAACAAAACTTTAACTTAAAGGTCCTTGCCGATTTTCGGCGTCGTTAGATGTAGAGCTGTCGATGAGAGTCGTGTCGCCCGACTCAGATTGGTGTGTCTTGGTGTGTACTGCACCGTCGTGTCTTTTCGGCCGTTCCGACACATTCCGCCGCCGATTCGATATGTTGAATCGAGAGGCCGTCGGCCAAAGAAATCACTGATTGGCTGTTCAGCTTAGCGAATCAGTGCATGAGAAGCGAAACGGAAGTGAGGGACCCAAACAAACTATTAAGAAATCTGAGATTTAATTGAACTCTCGACACAGGTTCGGGAAAGCCCCATGAGCTTCTCGCTGTAGAGTGAAAATGGAACGCACACGCTATTTGTTGTTTGTTTATATCACGCAGTCTGTTCTTCTTCTCTCGGTGTATCACGCAGTCTGTCTTCCGGTTGTTGCCTCTTTTGAATGACAAATACACACTACCGACGCCTGCTGCAGTGTGCGAAAAAGCACACGTCCCACCGTCCGGGACGTGTTATTTACGATATCGGACAAGTAGATCTTTCAAATGACTTGCCCGGACAAGTGACGTTTTTCACCCTCATTTATTGACAAATTATTGATAAATTCAGTTTACAAAAGGCAGAACTCAATCGCAAATTGTCCGTGTCCGCCATTGTTCGTTTAGAAATGTTAGTTTCGGTTCTGCTTGTGGATTCCTAAGGAAATGCATCTCGCCGCTTTCTGTACTGTTAGATGGGGGCGGGGCGGGGCGGGACCGTGGATGTATAATAAGAACGACGTGTAGCACAGTGGCTGGGTTGGGAAGCAAAACACTAATGTGTTGTGTTATATCAGACTGGGCCAATTGTACATTCTCAAACTGCACCACTTATAACTAACTAAACAATGCAGTGTTTCCCCTAGGTTTACTGCCTTGGCAGGGTGTTGCTCGGGTACCCCCCCCCCC
>NW_011353472.1:0-5684 GCF_000735185.1 Notothenia coriiceps | reverse complement strand
TATGGACAACATCTGTGCCAAATTTGGCGAATTTGCGAGAATCTGAACCAAACGGTCCTTTTTTCCCCCCTAGGCCCCCAACTATTAGCCACGTACAATGTGTTGGAGCTAGGGATGCATATCGTTGAGTTTCTTACGATACCGATTAGGGATGCCAGTGATTATTCGAATATTCGTTACAGTCTCCATAATCGAATATTATTTTTAAAAATCGATTTTATTTATATATATTTATTTATGTTTTTTTTTTTTTTTTCCTGGCTTAGTTTCAACCAAAATATAGACTAATGCTAATAATAGTAATAGTATTAATAATTGTAAATGGCCATTGGTCACACCACCAGTTTGTTTTACTGTAAACTTGGAGGAAGCCTGCCGAATAATCGATTTTGATCATGGTCAGTTTCTGGCAACCCTAATAACGATACCACTGAACGATACCGATACATATCTCGGGATACTTTCATGTTGCATAAGGGAAAAATGGAAGCGCTTTATGATATAGTTAACATGTCAAATGAATATTACAATTCATTGTGGGACTTCAACCTTTTAGTACTGAACAAACAATGAAAAACATCTCTGACAACACAGGCTTGAAGACTGTACATTCCTGTACTCTGACTTTATGTGACAGTAGCAAATGTTTTGAGGTTGGATGTGTTGCAGCCTTTCCCAGAAATAAACTTCTTGCAGTGGTTACAGACCCCGCCATTCAGTCATATGCAACCACACTTTAGATTTTCGTGCCGACATCGAGCTAATGAAAAAACGAAAGCTAACCGAAAGGCTCAGACGTTCGGGAGGAAGGTGAAGAGCGTTGCTTGGCAATCAAGCCAATCACCAAAGCCGTTGCAAGACGCGCAATCTGATTGGCTGGAGGTTTGGGCGTGAGTTTATGGATATTACGCCTAACTTTATATAATAAATAAATAATACAATTTAAAAAAGTATCGAAAACCGGATCTGATTTCGGTACGATATACCGTAGCCGCCAGTAACCCGTATTTCGGTAATACCGGGAACCAGCATGCACCCCTAATTGGAGCGGGAAATCAGGGATTGTAGCATTTGCAGACCATTTACATGCACACAAACCTATATAACACACTACAGGAAAAGGGAAACTACAAAAAGCATAATGGGGCCTCTTTAAGTGAATAGGTTACTCTTGGTTTCTGCATTCATACCTGTAGATCGTCCAGCCATTTCTATTCTATGTTAACAGAAAACAAAGTAAGCTCTTGTCCTTGTTTGACCCAGCTGACCTAAAGAGTACAAAAAGCCAGTAAATCAGTTTTCCTGTGGCGATATAAATGAGCCACGTTTTCTCTTTCTTATTGCAGCCATATTTACGAGCCGCCTGCCGAACACCGTGCTGTGCGTCGGGCTCTGGGAGGTTATGGGTTCACACGTTTAGCAATCTTCGGTCTGAGCTGTGAACTATTTGGAGATGTATTTACTTCAGCAGTCGGTTGCGTTAAGCTTCACAAGGAGGAGGGGATGAGGAAGCACCCAGGAGCTTTTTAACAGAGTTATCAATCTTCACAACACATTTTCACTTTGTATGCATCTTTCTTGTACAATTTAATAGTCCACTTTTTCATCATAGGCCCCGTATACAACTCAGACAATAGACGTGATTGGGAGAATGAGAATGTTTTTGAAGAGAAGGTAGATGAGGCAGAAAGGATTGAGGGCTGTAGTCTCCCAGGGGCCTCCTACTGATAAATGCTTCACCCTTCTTCCCTGTAACCATCATTGAAACTGTCAAGTCATTAAGAGCTCCGGCTCTCCACAACCCCCCAGTTTCCCTCCTTTCCTCTCGTGGAGCATGATTAACTGCTCCCAAGTGCTTTAGGGCTAAAATTGAGTTATACCTCAGTTACTGATTTTCCTCTTTAATCATCAGCGGATGATAACATGGAAGTATGAGGATAAATAAAGAGCTTTTTGAACATTTCAGCACGGAGACATATCTCAGTAGAGACACTAAATACTGATATGAACCTAATGTCTCTTTATCACAGCGTAATATTAATAATTTGAGAGAAGAACGAGTGTTTTTATCGCTTGAAATGGCGAAAAGGAAAAGGTAGGGGTGCGCCGAATGGGAAATTCTTGGCCGAAACCGAAAATAGGAAACAGTTGGCAAAAAAAACGAATGCCGAAAGGCCAACAATGATTAATAGATATATATATATATATATAATGTATACATTTTTTACCAACGTTGTTCAGCTACCTGATTATGGAAAAATACATGATTATGGCAAAACTTAACTTTATGGGTCCATAAAACATTTATTCAGCACTTTTGAATGCATACTGTACATTAATTCCAAGTCAAGTGCATTTTATTTTCTCTGTAGGATAACTAGAACAAAGTGCATTCAGAACAAAGCCAAGGTGCTTTAAAACTGCATAAACATCTAGGCCAGTAGGCCTACAACAAAATAGTGTAAATAAAGACTAACAGCCAGGCCTTCAACAACAACAACAAATGCACCTATAAGTTTGGTAACCTAACGTGTTGTTGTGATGACGTAATCAAAACGCGGCGACAAGCACGGCGCGCGACCATGCTCGCGGCTGGCTCACAGCCAACATGTCTGGCGCTTGGAGATATTTAAAAATATCAGAGAAAGAGGCGCGGATTGCGATTTGTAAAACGTGTTCAGCTGACATTTCTCGAGGGGGTCTAACTGCAAAGACTTTCACCACTTCGGGATTACTCCACCACTTGAAATCAAAACACCCGGACAAATATGCGGAGTATGATCAACGTAACCCTGTTCTCTGACATTCGGTGATAAGGCGAAAGGGCCTTTTTAACCATTTTCGGCCGATAATTTTTGGTGGCCGAATATTCGGTGCATCCCTAGAAAAAGGACATCCCTCTGTTGGAGGGGCAAAGGAGTCTCGTGGGATTCTTTTCGGAGTATTTTGAAGGTCGTTTCCCCGACATCGAGTGCGCGATTTGGACGCGATGAGCACCAGAGCCTCGCAGCGGCGAAACTGAGGCTCCGTGCTAAACTGTGGTAACATGAAGAGCCGTAACAGCCGGCGCTTTAAGAGAGCCGAGCCAAATGATCCGGCTCACTAACGTAAAAAGACAGTATCTATAAGGGACGGCTCAAGTCAAAATTCAAAACACACCCCCCTTCCGCTCTCGGGGTGGACGCCCTCTCAGCCCTGGTCTGGATGAAAACACTGCTTTATCAGATACACATTATTTTTCTTGCGGTTTGCTTTCATAGTAATTGGACTAATATTCATCCTTTACCTTGGCGTTTATGTCAGGTGTGTCCGGGCAATGGAAAATGATGACCTTTTTTTTTTTTACCAGTGTAAACCACAGGGAATAAAATGCACCAATGATGTTATTCTTGCTTTCACATTGGATTGAATCCCTGTGTAAAATACTGTAGTTTCATTTTGAGTTCATTTCTTATTTATTTTTACGTTTGTTGCTTAGCCACTACACCCGGGGTGAAGTAAAGGCTGTAACCTTTTGGTTAACCTCAAGTTGAGAAACATTCACAGATTAAAGTAAAGACTGCTTCCTCGCATCACCTTGACCTTTGTTTCCACACCCTGGCTGCTACTGGAGCTGAACGACGGAGCAAACAGGTGGTGAGGTTTATTGGAGAGAAGGCTTCTGTGTAAGCTATCCTGCTGACACACACACACACTCACTCACTCACTCACACACTCTCTCTCTCTCTCTCTCTCGGATGTGTGTTTGCTCAATAATATCATTTGCCTCCATATTGAATCAGTGGTTCATTTCTAAAGCCATTAAACCAGTAATTCAGCTCAGAGTCCCGGTTTGACCTGTCGTTTGCTGTCTTGTATTTTAACGACTGACTCAGGAACTGGCTGTGGTTAAATGCTAAGTGATTTGGGGATTTTAGGACTCTCTGCACTACGCTATTGATACCCTGTGAGTCTCTACTTTTCTAGGTCTTTAAGAGGGTCACTTTGTACATTCACAACTATGGGGCTATTCACACCCGCTGTGCACCAAACATTCTGTGCTCATTTGAATTCGTAATTATCAAGATAACATCCCTCTCAACGTTTTGCATTTTTCCTTAAATTTATCTAGTGGCTCCTGATAACTGAGCAGACAGAATAACTGCTCCACTGACGCTACACTTGTGAAGGAAAAGCAGCCGACACTGAGTACTTCATCGGGTTTTAGAGGAGTAAAGTAGTGCTTGACCACAGTCTAGTAGTGTTGGCACTGTCCCCTGTCTGTCATCCTTACCTTAGACGCTCATTCATAACTCTTGAAAGTACCTCATTCATATAGCAAAGCTGTACTGACACCTTGTTTATGCTGAAATGTGTGTTTTTGCACCCCTCAGCATCGCTGCCGCAGTATTTGTTGGCCTGATCACAGACTTAAGTTGCCAATGGCAGCCAGGGGAGAGTACACTCTGTGTCTTTAATGTTTAAAGAGGACTAGTCTTAACATTTGGTGAACATTACCATTGACATGGCTCATGAATATTGAAAAGGGCTGAAGTTATTCCTCCTCTTTCCCTTATCTCTTTTTATCACTGCCCCTGCTTTATCTCAGCCTGAATTTGAACTGGACCCAAACTATCAGATATTCCCAGAAGAACAACCCCCGCACTCAAATGGCACTTAGTATGTATAATGCAAAACATTATAGCAGCCCATTGCCTCTAATCGTGCCGTGGAGTGTTCAGTGCTTGAGCTCATTAAGATGCTTTGCAGACCATTGTTAATAAATGAGGAGCACATCTTTCTACACTACTTTAAAACGGCCTATATGTACTGACACTCAAAACAAACATAAGGTGCTTTCACACCGGAGTACTTTTCCCAGTATAGCTCCGATAGTTCTTGAAATGTTGCGTTCACACCAAAAAAATTCGGAACTAGAACTTAGTTCATGAGAACCTTTTCACTCCCTGCTAGAGAGCAGGGACTAACTGGGGAGAAAAAGTTTCTCATTTCTGATTGGCTGGGCAGATTCCAAACCACGCCCCGTAAAACTCGGAAACGTTTTGTGAAGCCGCCATTTTATTTGCTGGCATTAGCATTATTAGCATTAGCCCAGCGCACCAACGCAGAGAGACTAACTTATGGCAACACAAAAGAAAACATGGGAGCGGTGGAGATGAGGAGGTGTCGGCGTTCTGGCGATTTACTCGGAAGGCTTCAGTAGAAGCTGCTGGGAGTCCCAGCAGCTTCTACTGAAGCCAGTCCCCAACTCCGGGGACTTCCGGCCGGGGACCTCGGGTGGCAGTATACGCCGTGAAGTTTGAATGTTTGCGGCCTGCCAGTAAACCCAAAGCAGCAGCAGCAGAAGAAGAAGTGACGTCAGCGGCTTCATTTGCCTAACTCTCCCTCAGGGCCTTATTCCGGTGTGAACGCGATATGCTCTTTAGTTCATCAGAACTAAAGAGTTCTCATGAACTAAGTACGGCAAAGTACTTGGTGTGAAAGCGCCTATTGATGCTATTTGGTTTGTCAAAAACAACGGCGTTTTAAAATTAAATGGAGCCTTCCAGCATCGGACAAACACCTCGTCCATACTTGCAAACCTTGAGACCTCAGAAATCGGCAGCATTTCCAAAACCACCGTGGGGGGGGGTGCTAGTGGATCGCCTGAGCTGTATCGCGCTACTAAAGAGACACTCTGCCAT
>NW_011353471.1:0-5271 GCF_000735185.1 Notothenia coriiceps | reverse complement strand
ATTTTAGATTCTTCAAAGTATGCCCCTTTTGCCTTGATGACAGCTTTGCACACTCTTGGCTTCTCTCAGTCAGCTTCATGATGTCGTCACCTGGAATGGTTTAAAATGAACATGTGTGCCTTGTCAAGAGTCAATTTGTGGAATTAGTTGCCTTCTGAATGTGTTTGAGACCATCAGTTGTGTTGTGCAGAGGTAAGTGCACAATGGATAATCCTATTTGACTATTGTTGAAATCCATATTATGTCAAGAACGACTCAACTCAGTAAAGAGAAACGACAATCCATCATCACTTTAAGAAATGAAGGTCAGTTAATACGGAAAATGTCAAGAACTTTGAATGTATCCTCAAGTGCAGTCGCAAAAACCATCAAACGCTATGATGAGGCCCCCCCCCCCGGGAAAGGAAGACCAAGAGTTCTGCTGGAGAGGATAAATACATCAGATTTATCAGCCTCAGAAACTGCAAATTAAAGAACCTCAGATTAGAGCCCGCATAAATGATCACAGAGCTGAAGTAGCAGACAATCTCAGCATCCGCTGTTCAGAGGAGACTGCGTGAATCAGGCCTTCATGGTCCAATTGCTGCAAAGAAGCCACACATTTGAGCCTGTGGACTACACAAAGTGAAGTAAGTTTTGATGATATAATGGGGTAATATATAAATATATGTTCAAATTGCAAATATCACATACAAATGTATTCATCTAGTACAGTGTTTCTCAAACTTTTTCATACCAAGGACCACTTAAAGGTGGGGTAGGTAATTTTGGAGAAACCAGCTCGAGTGCGCTAGAATTTTAAAATACAAAGCCGGAAAAAATTTGCCACTTAGAGCCCCTCCTCCAACACACACGAACGCGCACAGATGGAAGTCTGACAGGCAGGTAGGCCATCCAGTTACTTTAGCCGGGCCGGCTAAAATGATTGGTCGTGCTTTTTACAGTACTACGGCTTCCACAGATGACATTTTTGTATGGATTTTTTGTCAAAGCACTTCAGATATTCATTGCTATCGGGATGTTAAGAGCATTCCATGGAATATAACAAAAAGTGTATCTCGAGCCGGTTTCTCAAACTTACCTACCCCACCTTTAACCAATAAAAAAAAAACACTCGCAAACCATCTAACTCCCCAAATATCCCAAAACACATCGTTTTTCTAGAACAGATTACAAATCGCCTGAAAATGTTCCGCCCCTTTGCAACCCTACGCATTTCCACTACAGCGCGGTTTAAGCGTGCCGTGCCGAGCAAGGCCCGATTTTGGTTGTTTTTCCACTTGGCGTGTTACCGGCTAGCGGGTACTATTTCACAGTTTTTCTGGCCCCATAAAATCGAGGTTCTTAGCGGGCCAACAACCAGGCTGAGTCGGGCTGAGTATGCTACAGAGAGAATCGCTGGCTAGGGGGCTACAACTACAACAAAATGAACATATTTGATCGTGATTTAATTGTAATACACGTTTCAAAAATGATGCCGAAGTAACAACATACTGATACCGGTTAGTAAAAACCATGAATTAATGCTTTGACAAATCTGCAGACAGACGGCAAAAAACCTTTTAAAATGCGTGTTTTGTAAATGGAGATCGGCTAAGCTAACGCAGTATATGCTCCGACCGTCCACACTCACAACAACGGCCTATACAGACATAAATAAACCAGCGACTGTATTCGCCATGACACAGACAGTCTGTGGTTTGTACTTGTTTAACTTTTATCTAGTTTCTGAACAGATATGAGGAGCTGTGAGCTTGAGTGCTAACAGCTAACGGCTTAAGTTTATGGTTAAGTTTTAGCACCCCCCGAAGAGGCACAAGCTCTTACGTTGATATTGGAGATTTCAATCAATTAAAAAAAAAAATACTTGGACAAGACGGTTGGAAAACCATTCCAGGTGACTATCTCATGAAGCTGACTGAGAGAAGCCAAGAGTGTGCAAAACTGTCATCAAGGCAAAAAGGGGCCACTCTGAAAAATATAAAATATAAATCATATTCTGGATTGTTTAACACTTTTTTGTTTATTAGATAATTCCATATGTGTTTTTTTTTGTAGTTTTGATGTCTTCAGTATTAATCTACAATGTAGACAATAATTTAAATAAATAAAAACCAGCGAATGAGAAGGTGTGTCCAAACTTTTGACTGGTGCTGTACATAACTATGGCTGTCACTGCTCTTGATCCTCTTTCCAAGGTTTGTATATTGAAATCTAAATCTAACCCCCCCCCCTCCCAATTTCATCAGGTTTCACCATACCTCTTCACAGTCCTCTTCACAGTTGCTCAGATGAGCTAAAAAACGTGTATTTAACTATCACCAATTATTAATATTTCTGGAGGCAATATAATGCTTTTGTATCGACATAATTAGGATATTTTATTTATTAACATGTCTATTTTTGGATTTCTTGGAGATAATTGGAGCTAATTGGAAATTCACATCATCAGCTATTCCCTGTATTGCAAATCGTACCTTTTAGTGTTCAGAGGGAAACTGCTATAATTTCAAGGCTTTTTACATTTTTATGACACACATAATATATTCCTCTTACCTTGGGTATGGAGTATCCCATTAGCTGTGTGTCTTTACTGGTGCAATGGAAAACAGAGAGAGGAACAGTGTCGGCCACCCGCTGGATCTCATGGATGACAGCCTGTATAACAGAGACACAGCTGTAACGTTGTTCAAACCCAGATATATTACTACGTTTTTACAATTCAAAGACGCTTTTAAAAGGTTCTTATACCTGCACATAGGGCATCTGATGCCTGTCTTCAAAACAGGCTTCATTTTTCCCATCCAGAACATTGTCTATTTCCTGCTGACAGCGTTCTGGTGAAAATAAAGAAAATACATTATGATGAAGAGAGACAAAGAGTTAGTTAACAGAAAGAGAGCACATTGCAATATGTTTTACCCACTGTAATTAATGGCAGCCTAACTGTTGCTTCACAAATATTTGAAGACAAATGAAGTGAAGATGTGTTCTCTGTCCATGAGACTAAAGTAACGTATGGATTGACGGGACTTGTCATGTTGTCGTCTTCTTTTGACTTGATAGATAGTTAGAATAGGAGGATGAAACGCTCTTTAATGGTCACACATGCAGAGCACACAGCACACACAGTGAAATTTGGCCTCTGCATTTAACCCAGTACTAGGAGCTAGGATAATGTTGTTATAGGAAGATATAGCCCTATAAGTCGCATGTACAAGCAGAGTATATGTTTGTATAGTGGCCATAGTTAATATGACAAGATCAAAGGCAAAGGTCTGTATTATATAGGCTGAACGAGTCTGTTTATAGAGGAAGTCATTGTGGATTTGTGGGTCAAACAAAAAGAGACCTACATTTTTAGGAGAACAAAATTCATTCGTCAACAACATTTTAATATATTATAAGTCACTAAAGGTAATGATGTTACAATGTAAGGCCCCGGCCCCACGAGGACGCATACGGCTAAACGCATAGGATTAACGCAAACGCAAAAAAGCTTCCGTCCACACGCAATATTCACCGGATAGTGTCTGGTCTGTCCACTAGGGGTGGGCGGATCGATCCCAAAATATCGATCGTTTTTCCCGTCTCCTCTACTCCTCAATTTCTTCAAAAAAAATTGTGCAGACGAACACAAGTATATGCTGTTTTCTTCTCTCTCCACTGCTGTCTCCTCGAGGCTCGCGCACGCACTCCCTGCCTGAATGCCGATTATCAAGCTGACTGACAGCAGCCGGCAGGGCAGGACAGCAGCAGCCAGCGACTCGTGAGTGCAACACACAAACGCGCATGATGGCTGAGAGAAAGAGCAGCGTTGTGTGGAGCAATTTCACAACTGGCAATTACAACTTAGCGAACTGTGATGTGTGCAAGAAGACAGTTCGCTACTCTGGCCACTTTGTATTGTTATTTTTCATGTTTGCACTTTAAATTTGCAAAAGTAAAACGTTTATTTGTCTATAAAAACTGTCCTATCTGTATTCACGAAAATGAATTCTGATTTAGTCTATATGAAAGTACATAAGACGCTTTTCATAAAAAAAAATCGGTATCGGTATCGGCGATACTGGCCGTGAAATACTTGGTATCGGATCGAATCAAGATTTGGTGGTATCGCCCACTCCTACTGTCCACACGAGACAGCTCCGTTTAGCTCCAACTGCTGGAGAAGCTGCAGTACATATGCAGGAGCCTGTACGTGGCGCTGTAACTTCCTCCACAAAAGCAGCGAAGAAACATGGTTGTCATGGTTGCCCTTCTGTTTCTCCGCGGTGGGGGCCGAGGGAACGGTTATGGCTAGAAAGGATCCGTCCAGCTGGATCCGTCTAGTGTAAAACTCTTGCGAGAGTTTGCAATAATGCTGAATGTTTACGTTTGGCAGGCAGCCTTTCAGTTACAATCGTTAACATCAGTGGGCCACAGCAAATTATGATGAGAAGCTAAACTATCTATTAATTATGTCAATTACAGGGAGTGTGATTGTTGAAATAGGGTGTTAGAGGTCTTGCTGTTCAAAGAAGAACAACACTGTAGTGTAGATCACCAACACTATGGTTTATTTTTTATTCACAGGCAAGTCAACGTTGTCGCAGTAAAAGTCCCAAGATAGCTCCTGGTGCAATAAAATGTTCCCTTTCAGTGTTTCACTATTATCCTGCTGCATTAATGTGTATGTTGCATCGTGTTCAGGGCCGTGGGAAGTAGGGGTGCTGAGGGTGCTGCAGCACCCCCTGGTGGAGGACAGGGGATCTGCACTTTCACAAGATTAAATACAAATATAATACAGTTTATCAGGCGCCCGCAGCTCACAGCCAGAGAGAGAGAGAGAGAGAGAGAGAGAGAGAGAGATAGAGAGAGAGTGCACCGGTACCGGCGGGATTGTTGTTAGCTTCTGCTGCGCTAATGGATATAAGAAGCTGTTTCTACAATAATGTGGAGGGAGAGTTCTGTCCTGTCAGACTATGAGGCTCAGTGAGGTAAAGGACTCTGAGTGTTTAGATAGTTCACTTTAGTCTAAGTTATCTCAGTGGGTCGAAACGGTTTGATCACAATTTATGTAAACAAATATTTCCAAGGCACACCTTTATAATTATTAGGATAAATAAAAACAGGTTTGAAATCATTCCAATGTATACTATAGGACAGTAAACTAAAAATATTGTTTAAAACTGGAGATTTAAAAATATGCATAGATAAATGTTAACTGGTAAAATAAGATATAAATGAACCACAAAAATAAAACAAGTTAGCCTACATTTATTTGTTATT
>NW_011353470.1:0-6323 GCF_000735185.1 Notothenia coriiceps | reverse complement strand
ACTACTACTTGTGATGCCCCAAAAAACCTGCAGTGCAGTAAAAGGGCCCATCACACAGGCTTTGATTCAAGCTGACGGCTACCTGATGTGTACTTTTTGAAATATTAGAGACACAAAGACATGTGTCTGTGTCAGTCAGAAGAGATGAGAAGTGTATTGGGGTCATTCTTTCCAACAGTAAAACGTGTGTTTGTCAGTCTCCATGTTATGTGCGAACAAGACGTTTTCCCCATTTTGTTCTCACAAATAATTATATTTATTACATTTCTAAGACCTATTTTCGCAAGGAAGTGTGAATGACGACTGGCACATGCACTTGATCTTGAAGTTTGATTGAATGGGAAGATGAATAATGAAGCATCTCTGTGTCCCTGCAGGCCTCTGTTTTGGCGACACACAAAGCAATGTGGAGGAAATAAAAATCCTGATACGCTGAAAACCAGAGGTACGGCTCTCCCTCACACAAGCACTCATAGACAGATTATTCTTGCAGGCTCCCCCAGCTAGAAATGCTTGGTTATAAAAACATTCTGAGAATGTTACCATTTACTGTTCTAGGAATGTTTTCATCAGGAAGTTTTCTTTTGGTTCCCAGAATGTTCTTCTGAAAGCCAGGATAACGTTTTGTAAAAACATTCTTAAAATGTTTTTGATAACATTGTTAGAACATTATGCCCTACTATTCTTAAAACCTTTTCAGCAGGAAGTTCTATTTCGGTTCCCAGAATATTCTTCTGAAAGGTAAGATAACTTTCTCTAAAAACATTCTTAAAATATTCGGTGATAACCTTCTTAAGATGTATGAGCGCATTGAGACAATGAATAGGACGTATAAAAACGAATTTGCATGCCAATATTCACTCACATGCACTTATAATCACACTAAGGTATGTAGGCCCACAGTATTCATAATATCATGTGTGTAAAATATCAGAAATGAATCACACTTTCTTTCTGACTATAAAGGTTGTGTCTCGTATGTAGGTTCTAACTGTTAGATAAGCAATCTGGCCGTGTTTTATAGAAAACATTCTGTCATCTCAGGCCTTAATAACATCTTCAAAACATCCTCTTAAAGTTGCAGTTAAAACGTTATGTCTTAGTTAACCTTAAACTTTATAGGAACATTATTTGAAATAATAAACATCCTCAAAAGGCTCTTTGAACATCAGATGAACGTTTTCTTTAAAACATTATTAAAACCTGTAGGTAATGTTAGCCAAAGTTGTGAGAACGTTCCCTGCTAGCTGGGTACAAGCTTGATGTTTTTCCTCTAGATCAGCGGTTCCCAACCTTTTTCAACTCAGGGCTCACTTAAGAATCTAAACATTTTTCGTGGCCCACATTCAACCATAAACAATACGGAGGCTAAATAAAGTACTTTTTTATTTTAATTAGAAAAGGAGCTGGCCATCAGTAACAAACTGAAATTTGTATTACATGGTTTAGTTGAATACTCGATTCTGATTGCTCAATTTAGAAACAACGTTTTCTTTAAAACATTATTAGAACCTGCAGGTAACGTTAGCCAAAGTTATGAGAACGTTCCCTGCTAGCTGGGCTGTTACAACAACCTCATGTAAACACTGACAGCAGATGGACAACATGCTCATGCTGAAGGATTTCCCTTGTCTGGAAGTGCATAGCATCACTAGGATAGAGGAGCACACACACATACATTAAACCACTCCACCCACCGGGTAGCCTCCACCACTTGAGGCCGATGCCATAGGCCGGCCTGCTGTTCTCACACAAACCTGGTGCATTAGCATGGGCCGTGCTTTCTACAGGGGCTGCATATGTATTTCCTCATACAATGAAACTCTTGCAGGGTTGGAAATAACTTATGTAAGTGTACCACATGATTCTAAGTGCACAGGTGCATGTAAATCAGAGCTGCCAATGCTCATGCATTCAGGATAAGACTCATGGTTTTGTTTTATTTAACAATATTAATAAAAAAATACACTCACACTAGTCGCCCACCAATATAGATTAAAAGAGGTTTAAAATAACATCAGGATCAAGGATATCACAAGAAATTCACAGGACTGATAATTGATACATTTCACCTGCCGCACATCTCACTTTTCTCAAATGGGATTTGAATGCGTGCTGTCATGGTAACAGTACTTTCAGCAGCAAAAAGGACGAAGAATGAGCTGTGTTAAGATCCCTGCAGGGGTTAATGTGAGGTCAGCCAGTTCACTGTGAAGCTATGCCACTATGTGATTTCTCATGCCCCACCATCACTATTGTTTTTCTCTTATTGCTGCAGATGAAATTTGATTTCTAATGCAGTGTTAGCAGGATGGCACTGATATCACATAACTCACAGCTGGTCTTTTCACAGTGTACCTGGGTCAAATAACAGTTTGTCTTTTCTTGGATGAGCACAAGGTCGCATCAAGAGATGCATTATGCACTGCACCACCCGACTGGTGAATTTCCAAAGCTTTTATCTTTCTCAAAAAATGTGGCTGCTAACAAGTGTCTAAATGAGACTACTTGAAGTCATCACGCCAAACATTAGCACCCTTTAGCTTAGCGGTGCAGCCATGCAATGTAGTTCCTTTGTAGCCTTACAATAACTTTTTACTCATCTAGATTGGAATTAGGCTTAAAAAAATCATAGAGGTGTTAATATGTGGAGAATATCCCCCTGAACAAAACATGCCGCTGCTGTGCTCACTTCCGGGTCGGCCTACAAAAATAAATCATCACTGCATCACTCTACAGGCAGGAGGTAAATGTGGAGATACAGCAGTAAAGGTGGTTGCCTGTAAACTCAGACATGTGTTATACTAGTAGGGTCCTGAAGAGTGAGTGATGTCACCCATCCGCTCCTCCTCTATGGTCGTAAAGCCAGTCAGGGGTTCGATCCCAGCCCACTGCAGTCAACATGTCGATGCATTCTTGGGCAAATGCCTGAATGTGCTCCTGATGGCATGGACAATGGTGTGTCAGCCATCTGTACGTAAACAGCTAGCAGCGAGCCCGTCATAATTGAGTTGGGAAGTGCAGCTGAATCATAAACCCAGCGTTTGATGCACCTTATTTTGAAACGAAGGGGGTGTCCATGTCTGGCAGAGGCAGTCAGTAGCTTTCTGAGCTCAGAGCCTCCATCAATAACACCCAGCCTGCTGACACAGGAGGCTGGGTGTTAAAACCTAAAGACAAGCCACTGAAAAACAGCTATAAATGGAGAGCAGGAGTTCTTGGTGGAATTCATCAATGGGTGAGTGGAGACAAGCTGTACAAGGGATTCTCCCAGGAAACAAGTCAGCTGAGCATCCCATATTCATAGCAAATGTGTTCATTATGCAGGCTCAGTCATCGCTCCTTTATTATGTATGCTCCAGTTTCCCATGGTGCTCCTGCATGTGTCGCTACAGATAGAGCCGGCAGAGAGGCCTCATTGTAAAGATTGCGTGTGACTGAGACTATTCTTCAGCTTGTGAGGTGTCCATGACGTGGAAGAAATGCCACAGTACACCGCTTATGCTCTCTGCTGGGTGGGGGGGATTGTAGGCCAGTGAGAAACAGAAAATGAGTCATTAATTCCAATCATGTTTTCATTATTCAAAATGTCTCTGTCTCTCTGAGAGTTTTAGGAAGAGATGTAAACAGCACAGCTGTAATCATCCTCATATTATCATAGAGACATTGATATGCATTCCTAAATTCATCTGCAGCCATGAGACACACACATACTTGCTCTCCTTCTCCCAGCTGGCTGCCTCCACCATAATGACTGGGCCAGTGAGGGCTGTGCAACTGAAATGTGAGTGCTGCTCCACTGTGGTTCTTAGTTTGCCTGATGCTAAGGAGACGCAGACAGTGCTGCAGCTAATGCACCTAGCTAAGCTTCACTTCATTATATTGACACATCTGGTGGCATTTTTCTTACCGAGCTATTCTGTCCGCCTAATAAAGTGATTCGTGTAGGATTGTTATTTACTCTTAATTTCATGCACACTTTATGAGACCTGCACTGAACAGGTGCTCCCAGGTCAAAGCCTGGAACACCTTCAAATTATACCCACTGAACCTTCAAAGCACAACAAAGGATATTCTGAACAGCCCATATTTGTTTTTTTATGTTTTACTTATAAGAACTTTTCTTTTAATGTATCATCTGTCTGTAGTACACTACAGACTGTGCACTCTTGTGCAATAAACCTGCAAACAGGTCACACGCCTTGCTCAAATCTTGTGGTGGCTGCCTTATATTCTGGTCTATTGATTTGACTGTCAGTGGAAACTTGGTAAAGTTGCTTTTTCTATATCAGAGCATCATCATGCAAGAATGTACAGCAGTGTGAGAGTCATTTCCCATAATAAAACTATGCACCCAAGCTGCACAAGGGCACAAAATGCAGGTTTTTTTCCATTAGTATTTAAGTAGACAGGACAGGCTTGTACAGTAAGAGTTATGGGTTGAGGTTAGAGTTTGTGTGCCATGAATGCCCTCCTCACCCACCTCACCCCTCTCAAGAATTAACATCAAGAGGGTTGGAGAGGAAAATGACCACCTGTTCCGATTGGTTTTAACCCACAAATGATCTCATGATGTTTCCTCTTCTTTACCGTACACCACCCTCCCATCTTACATCAGATAAGAGGCCAGGATCTGTGTAGGAAACTTAAAATAAGATTTCTCACTTCACCCCCTCATCTGTTGCCTGTTGCCTTGTCTTTCCTGTTAGTCTCTACTGTGTTACTAACATAGTAGAAATGCATCTTCAGAAATAGAAGTGTCTAAGTGAGCCTGGCGACTATATGCATTCACATGAAGTTTAGAGGCCACCATATGGCTGGGAGAGGAAAACGAACCCAGACTTTTATTGGCTTGATCAGGCAGGGGTTGGGAATCCGAAGGCTGGAACAACAGCAGCTGTAGCTCTTCAATGACTTTAGACTTACTGTCCTGGGAGCTGTGACAGGTATATTGTCACCGGGGCTGTGAGATGAAACAATGGCTAACAATGGAATGCTTCACTTGGCCGGGGCACAGAAACATTTCTAATCTTGACCTGCATAGAAACCCTGTGGGGCAGAAACACCATCAGTCCTGCTGCACAGAGGCTCAGCTCCTTCAACTCATCCGGAGGACTGCAGTGGTGAATAGTAAACGAAGGACATTTGCTCAAGTATTGTACTTATCAACAATTTTGAGGTACTTTATCTTAGTCTTCAAAGGTTATGTAACTATATACTTCTACTCCACTACATTTTAGAAGCCAATATTTTTCTTTTTACTCAAAAAACATTTTTATTATTTTCTTTTTCAGATTTTGCATTTTATTACATCACAGCAGTGTTGGGACTGTTACTGTAACGCCGTTATTTTTGGCAGTAACTAGTACTCTAACGCATTATTTTTTAAATTCAGTAACTCAGTTACCGTCACTACATGGTGCGTTACTCCGTTATTTTTTTTTATATAGTCTCGGCTCCCAGACGTTGGTGAGTGGCGCCAACAGCAAGGCGAACAGAGATGAGAACTGTACCTAAGTACAGTACTTGAGTAAATGTACTTAGATACTTCCTGTGTCACATGCGGAGACGCGCTGTGGGCGTGTTTGTGTTTACTAACAAGACTATAATGGCGGCGGCGGAGCTCAAGTCGAGTTTCTCCGCCTGGAGATATTCTCACTATTTCACTTTTGTCGAGCACAAATAAAAGAACGTTTTAGTTAAATGTAAGTTGTGTCTTGGCGGGTCAAAGATCCTATCTACTGCCCAAAACAGCAATTCAAATCTGTTGAAATATCTGCAGAAACAACATGCTGGGGCGAAGCTAGTAGCTAAGACCACAGACCCAGACTCATCCGACGCCACTCCACCTCCACCTAAGCAACAGCGGCTGGATTTTAACCGAGGGACTGCTAGCCAGGGAAAAGTTGATAAAGCCATTGCACGGTATGTTGTAGAACACATGCAGGCTATTTCTACTATTTCTATTGCTATTTCTTGATCAACAGATTGTATTATTCTCCAATGCAATAACAGTACTGAAATGAAGGCTATAAGGGCATTAATGGGAGCCCTTTTTTAAAGTACTTTTTGGTGTAAGTAATCAGTAAAGTAACTGAGTTACTTTTGAAATGAAGTAACTAGTAATGGTAACTAGTTACTGGTTTTCAGTAACTAGCACAACACTGCATCACAGTACAAACAACAGACATACAGTACACTCCCCCCCCCACCCCCAACAGAGAGGGTGATACAAACAATAGCAACAAATAAAATAAACACAAATAAAAAAACACAATAAAATTGTCACTAGTGCATGGTAATAACATCAGTAACAACTGTAA
>NW_011353469.1:0-6799 GCF_000735185.1 Notothenia coriiceps | reverse complement strand
GACCTTGCCCCCGGACCCCCCTAGAGGAGGAGGAGGTGAGGTCCACCACCTGCCCACACCCCCTGTTAAATTGTCTCACCGACATTGAGGATGCTTCCTACGCCCATGTTTTATTCCATGTGTCAAGTCAGGCAAATTGGGTCAAAAATATTATTGCATCAATGATCTGTTAACATTAAAATCACTAAATATATGCTTTTACTATTTTTGCTCTAGGCAACTCAAGGGCTCAGGTAATGTGATTACTATATGAATAATTGTCCAAAATAACATAAAATGCATAGGGTTTTTTGTTAAGTTACATACTTTCGTCGCCGGCCAGCCGATACATGCCGCGCATTAAGTGGGGCTGTCTGTCAATGAACCCCCAGTCCGCCCCTGGTTGGACTCTGTCTCACAGGCAGGTTGCAGTGTAACATCAGAGGAGACTGGGCCAATTGTACATTCTCAAACTGCACCACTTAGAACTAACTAAACAATGCAGAGATTATTTTTATATAATTGTATTCAATAACCGTAAGAAATTAAACAGTATGAAGTGATTTGTAAATAGGAATACAGATTTGACTTAATGTTTTCATAAATATACTTTTCTCCCAGCTTGTCATGGGACTTATTTTTACCCTCTCAAAGAACCGGAATCGAGAACCGAAAATAACTGGAATCGAAAAGCAGAACCGGAATCGTTAAAATCCAAACGATACCCAACCCTATGTGTGATGCAGTAAAATCTTACCGCTCACTTATGTTACCGGTGTCGTAAAAACCGGGGGAAAATGTAAAATACGATGGCAAAGAAGAAGATTCCAGTGGCCCCAATTTGTGTCCATTCTGGACAAGTGAAAAATGTATTCGGACAAGTAAATTGCCAAACTCACTTGTCCATGGACAAGTACTCTCTAAAAACTTTTTCTCACACTGCAACCAGGTAGCGCTTTGCTAACATGGCAACATAAGGATATTTGGCGTTTGTAATAGCTTTGGCTCGGTCTGAACTTTTGGCAAGTGGTGGAGGCTTACTTTTTTTTTGAACAGTTCCTCAAATTACTGACTAAATTTGAACGCGTCCCTGTGACCAGCTCTCATAGTATGCCTCAAGTCCAATTAAATGACTTGGTCGCTCTATGACGTGTTGAACCCAATGTGAGCAAATTACTCTGAATGCTGCGGCGCAGCACCTGAGATTACTTCCAAAAAGTTGTTCACGTTCTCATTTTTTTACATTTAACATTATATTCGTTCGGTACACTTTGGTACACACGTGTACCAAACCGAAGGGCCCGTACCGAATAATTTCGGTACGGGTACGTATACTGTTACACCCCTAAAGGAAACCCTATGTTATTTTTCTCATATTTGAGAGCACTAGCATGAACAATACTTCCGATTCGACCACATATTCTAACATTTTTCTAGGAGAAGTTGGCTTACTGGATTATTAAAAACGTTACATCAGGATTTGCAATTCAATTTCAGTGTGTTTAGTTTAGTGTGTTGTGGTGATGCCGGGAACCTGCTGACTGGATGATGACAAACTGTCCAATATATTTTGAAAATGTATTGTCAAAGGGAGGGTATGATGTATTGCCAGCATGAGACCTGCATTGTTGTACTGCTTCTATGAATGCACAATTTTTTGAGTTTGATTGCATGTGGCTATGCTCAGGCTTACTCATTGATCTTTTTATCCCCCTGGTGAATTTGGTGCAGGTTGGAGCTGTCCAATAGTCCCTCTTGCTGGAGAACGCAGGTGTCTCCATAAAGACTCAGCTTCCGCAGGTTTCTGGAGAAAGATAAAGAGCCAATGTTAGAAATGTCGGAAAAAAAGGTTTTAATAATAGATGCACATATGCTTATATTAGGGATGCTCCGATCGAGAATTTTGGGGCCGATCGCCGGAATCAGTATCGGCTGATACCGATCCGATCGAGTGGGCGGGGCCTATGGGGATCTTCCATTTAAAGTGATGTTTAAAACTCAGTTAATGGGGCTCATTCACTGGCGCTTCCACAAACAACAACCATGCCTTCTACATCGACAGGTAAGCAAGTGATATTCTTACCAAATAACAGCGTGCAATGATAGTCATTACTGAGACCCCTGAACTAAAGAAAAACAATGATACATTTTGTAACTTGAGATAATCACAAAAAGGATGGTCATTGTCATATGTTTGCTGAGTCAACATTTGTGAATGTTATCTTATGTACATTGTGAATATGATTATATCACATGGAGTGCCTAAGGGATCTTGGGATATTGCAAACAGAAGCAATAGTAGTTACACTAGGATTCATGTTTAACCATTTCCTCTCCTTCACCAGCCTTCGCCTGGAACTGTAGTGATTTCCTGAAATGTATTCTAGCTTGGTTATGTATATAGATGGATATTTGCTTATCATGCGAGAACTTGCACTTTGCTGCACCTTCTGTCAAGAGCCCTTTACATCCTGGTGCCCAAAATAGATGTGACATTATATTTTGCAATATTGTCTGCTGCTTTATTATTTAATGCATCTGATTACATAATGTCTGTTATGGTTTTATAAACGATGTTTAGAAGATGAAAGTTTTACATTGAGGGAAATAATTGTGTGCAACAATGATGTAGGCTTGTACCTGTATGGTACAATGTTCATTATGTTCGATGAAGCCCACTTCCTGTAAATGAACAGAGGGCTAAGCTTCACAAAGAGCCTCTACAGAAACCAACAGCAGTCTTATCTGCAGCTACTTAGTGTGCAAAACCATTAGTAAAGGAACAATTGGTTATCTATTCTCATTTTTTTTTTACATCTTACAGTACCAAAGGAGTTGGACTGATGTTAGCTGAATGAAAAACTTCAGTATCCTCATATGATAACATAGATTCCTTAAGATAAGGTGGGAAATGGATGTTGTTATATTTCTTGAATTCCATTTCTATCAATATATCAAAATCCTTGACAAAGTATATGTCGCTGGTGATGGACTGTAATAAGTGGACTTGCCTTACAACCTGCATGCAATTTGCCTAGCCGTAATTGCCTTTCTGAAAGTACTAACAATAGCCAAGTTTTCCTTTTTGTGGATTAGCTTGGAAGGATACCTGAAGTGACAGACAGTCAGTGTAGCCAACTTTTCCAAAAATGTCAGACTTTTGGAGCTAGCAATTGAAGCTACTTGCATTGGAAAAGAGTTGCAACATTTGGCTTTAATTTTGCCGGGTTAGCAAATGTTTCCTTCTTACGCTTTAAGTTAGAATTAATACAAGCTGTTGAATAACATAATCAAGTCTGGCACATTTTCTCATAACATACTGCTAAAAATGCTCACTTGCCAAGTCAACATTTTGTATTGCTGGTGCGCTAATAGAAGTCTGGAACTAGGAAACTTCACAGGACCTGCAGCAATATCTATTTTCTAGAGTTCTAGTAGTGTACTACAACATGCTACTTTAATGTACTAAATACTACGTTTCAAGCCATGGCTTTCCTTTCTATACAAGAAATAAGCCAACTTTATTCTTTAGTTTAGTACACACAAAGTAAATGATACAAATCCTGCATCAACCAATGCAAAATTAAATGTACATATTCTAAAGAGGAAGTTTACTTTGTGAAACAAAATGATCCACTGATCCAGTGCAGTATGAAAACTGACATTCAGGTGTATTGAATGTTGATACTTTCCAGGATGGATGAATGTGGGAAACAGGTATTTTTTGTCAGTGTTTTTTTTAATCGAAATTGTTGGAAGCTGTTCAATGAAGTCTGACAACTGAAACGGTTTCAAGCCCCCTCAGCAGAACTAAGACATGGACGAATGAACTTTTGACACTACGAAGCACTGTAGAGAATAATAAAGAATGTGGGAGAAGGTATTATATAGAGCACTGAAACAGGAAAACTTTGCCATTTAAATAAATATTTTACAGGAAACAACTTCCACAGCAGAAAGCTAGAATATAAGTACGCAGCACATAGGTGATTATATCCAACAGTATGTAACGACATCCCAGAGCTAAATATATACATATACACACTGTATATGTGTGCTGATATCAGCAAGTTACAGCCAACAAAGCCTTCTCTAGCCACCAGCAGTGCTGCATTGTATCTGCTGGTATGAAGACCTCAATGCAACGCAGAATATAGAACTGGCAACAATAGAAACGCAGGCAAGCGTTTAAACGTCGTCCCATATGCATACACCACAAATATGTCATTATGTAAAAGTAAAACTGTAAAGGAAAGACAAAGAAATGCCTCCTGTTGTATTGATAATGCCCTCAGAGACATGTAGCGTCGGACGCTAACTGCACTGCAAAGACATGACCCTATTACGTAACGGCTAATGTCAGGGTTTGTTTATAGCTAACTATGCTAGCTTGCTGCGACGCACCAAATACTACTTTCAAAAAAAGCAGAGGGTGTCATGGGAATTACAGACATTGAATACAAATAAACACTCAGAAAGTGATTTTAGAGCAAGTTTTTCTGTAACATTACCTGTTGTTACGGGTACTGGAGAACACACATAACACCTGGTCCAAGTAGGTGGCCATGGCGTCCCTCCATCGCTCGGAGAGCTGCGGGTCGCTGTCTGGCTGGTCCATCCTGGGGGGGGACGGGTCGTTGCTCAGGGGACTAAGGTAACCCTCCACCGGGGCAAGCTCCAGTTGCAGCTCCCGCACGAATGAACCAAACTTACGCATGAGGAACTCCAGCTTCGGGGTCTCCTCTGAGGTGGATCCGCCACCGTTACATCCACCACCTACCCGCAGCTTGAGCTCAGTCCACAGCGCGGGGTAGAAGAGACACTCCCTCCAGCGTGAGCACACGGACGAGGCCCGGAGCTTGTCTCGGTCGGACAGAAAGGAGAATATATGAACGATAAGCTCGCTGGGCAAAGCCATGGCTCCGATTCCCTCACACAGAGCCATGGCAAGCAATAAAAGCTGCTTTGCGAGAACCAACCAGCTATAAAATAAATGGTACAACCGTTATAAAAAATTGGTGCTGCAGAAGATAACGGCAACGCTTCTTCCTCTGGGTGAAAACAAGTCGTTTTTTCAGAGTTGCCTTCAATACTATTGGACCGTACCACCACTTTTCAATGAAGGGGAACAAAATAATCCTCACGCAGGTTACACAAATCCCATTTGCCGCAAAAGTACCACTGTTTGTGAATTTTAACCTAAAGATATTATTTATTTAACAATATGACGGCTCTTGTGATTAAACAAAAAATATTGCTGGTAACTAGTGACTGCATCGCAACGTTGTCAAGTGAATGGTTTAGTCCTGAAGTGCTGTTATTTTTGCCCTACTGCCATACCCCCGCGGGAGGGCGCTGTTTTGCTGGTTCGTATCAACACAGACACAACTCTTCTCCTTAATAATCAATGGATTACAACCCATCCAGGCTATGCACTCCACTTTAAACACGTATTACACAAGGTGGAAATAACCACAGCACAACAAAGTTAAAGTGATAACAGTTTGGCAGTCCTAACAAACTCCTATGCCTCACAAAAGTTTCAGGCAGTAGGCTGTTGCACTGCATGGAAAGCATTAACATTCCTGGTATTTTATCTGACAGCTGTGCACCACACTGCAATCATACTGTATCTATAAACCTTCATCTCAGCCTTTTATTAAAGAAACCAATATATTATTTCAAAAACCAACACACATCTTAAGAATATAACTAACAGCAATACTGTAACGTTCCACAATAGGAATCGGAAACAGGCCTCAAGTTATTAGGTTTAATAACTCCTTTGATAGCATACAGATATAGGTTCATAGGTCACAGGTTACAGGTCGCAGGTTCAACATCACTCAGTACTCCAGTCCCTAACTCACACACACACACAGCAGGGTCAACGTCACACGCTCTCCAGCCCTCCCCCTCTGCTCCCCCAACCACAGGCCCACACACCGACCAGCATTACTGTGCAGCTCTGTGATTGGCAGAGAGACGGGGGATGCTTGAGTGACCCACACAGCACCCTATACCGGGTCGCTACACTACCCCCCTACCACAAAGTCCCTCGCCCACGAGGAACAAATAACAACAACAAAAAAACACCTGCGACTAAACACAAACCCCTAGCACAATGTGTAACACATTTTTAAAAACAGATTTAAAAAAAAATTGAACAAGGAAGTCTGGGTGGACTACCAGTTAGACAAGGGCACATTCTTGCCCTCTACAGGAACCGAGGGGTCTCACTATTAACTTTATTTACCACACAAAGTCTCTGAACCGACTTGGGGGTCGAGTCTGCCTTCTCAGCAGGGGGGCTGGAGTCAGAGGGACAGGGGGTGCCGGTTCTGGACTAGGCGGGGAAATGGGGAAGAAAGTGGGGGGGAACTCAGTCACTGGTGGAGGGCTGCTGCTCTGATCGCCGGGGGACCTGGGGGTGTCGAGGGGGAGGCTGTGGACAACGGCTCCGTGGTCCCTTGGGCATGTGGAGAAGCGACTCCTCTGTAAGGGACCAACCTGTCTATGTGGAGCACAACTTTTCTCCCCTTGGGAGGCAGCTGCACCCTGTAGACAACTTCCTCCACCCTCTCCAGTACTCTGAAGGGACCAACCCATTGGCTGTCATGTTTTGGGCACCGGCCTTTTTTCTGTTGTGGGCTGTAGACCCAGAACAGCTCCCCGGGCCCGGAAGTGCTGCACTCGTGTCCTTGTATCATAGTTCCATTTCTGTCTCACACCAGCACTTTTTCTGCTGATCGCGGGTAAAGGCGTAGAGTCTGAATCAAGGTCGGTCCTGAAGTCTCCTGGCGTACTCAGGCCCTGGAGG
>NW_011353468.1:0-3519 GCF_000735185.1 Notothenia coriiceps | reverse complement strand
AACGATGCCGAGCCGCTTTAAAGTACACAAGTAGTACGAGGAACTTAGCGACGCACATAAAGAGGCGACATGGGGTCTGCGGCTGAAAAGAGAAACCTGAAAGTTAGACATATGAGTTAAATCACTCAGTGAGGTGTTCTGTCCGAGAGAGTGGTGTTTAGTTTACAGCAGCCTGTGACTTTAAGGTAAAAAGGAAACAGCATGATGGGATGTGCGGTACTAGTAGAGAGAACCAAATATGTAAAGCATTTTTTGTTAATGTATGATTTGCTGCATATGAGGAATAAAACAAAAATCCTCTGTCGTACCATATTGAAGTATCATTATTTTGCATCGTGTTGAATTGTATTGTATCACATAATGTTGAATCAAATCGTATCGAACCGTATCACAACAGGGGTGAATCGTATCATCGCATCGCCTGGTGTTTCAAATGTATCATTAATGTATCGTATCGTGGCAACGTATCGAGATGCGCATTGCATCGGCCTCAGTGATGGAGATGCACATCCCTACTAGATATACAGCATAGTCCGATGCACTGTTTTCAGATCTTGACATAGTAAAGTCCTGTTAGCTGAATAATCCAGACTCGGGTTTAGTGATTACTCTGCACTGAAAGTGGTTTTACTAATGACCTGTTCATTCACTATCCTACAGCCAGGATGCATGTCATGGAGGCTGTCATTATGTGAAGACATCAGAGCCTTTCTGATGAAAATACCACTGTAGTGCATCAAGATGCCTCCAGCTGATTTATTCCACCCACATGTTACATGCAGACAAGAATGTTGACACTCAACTGGTTCCTAATGAACGCATGGATTAGGTTAATTAATGGCCCCATCAGTTTAACTTGTGAGGCTTAATACATCATTATGATTATGGTGAGACATTAGGCAGCTCAAGTGGATCTTTCTCCATCAGGTCGTGGCAGCGCTTGTTTATCTGCATTGTTCAACACAGAACCATACACTCATTCATTTAGGATAAATGATTGTTCGTTTTTTATGTGGCAAATACTTGCATGCAGTTGATTTTGAGCGAATTTAGTCATAATAGTTTAACTTGTTACCTATGAACAAAACAATAAAAAGAAAAACCTTCAGAACATTTAGATGTTTACATCAGAGATGTTTGCCATCTTGTGGTGTTTTCGTGAAGGAATAAAGGGTCCCTATTCCCTAACATCAAAGCATGTCACAGCAGAGGCACTAAAAGCTACAGTAATAGGAACCTGGAAATGAGCAGATATATATTGTAATATACAAGTTAGAAGCCTTTTATTGGTCAACAACACCTTGATGAACACTTTAAATGAATCTGAGCCTTAAGACCGTAATGATAACCCCTCACCTCCGGCTGGCAGAGAACTTACTGCTCCATAGTTTCAGAATTCCTTTATTCGTCCCACAGCGGGGACATTTACAGTGTTACAGCAAAAGTACACATCCATGGCTAAAAATGAGGAGCAGCAACTTAAAGAACCTATCTTATCTTTCTGAACGGATTTGAGGAGCTGTGAGTTCTGTGTGCTAACAGCTAACGGCTAACGGCTAATGTTTTGGTTTTCTGATTCAACGTCAGTGACGGCAGGCTGAGATGCTCACCGCGTGTCTCATGTGCGCCGTCATAGGGAATTTGCGTCTCTCCGTGTCTTTTAAATTGGCTTTACATGTAATCGTGACGCGCCCAAACATCGCATCGCGTCCGATGTGAACGCACCATAGTTAACGTATTTGGTGTTGAGACATTATAATATTATTATTTGGAAAAAAGCTCTCCATAACCATGAACAATTTGCACAAGAGATACCTTACACTACTGTCATTTGTATATACCAGCGGTTTTCAAAGTGTGAGGCTTCAGGGGAGGCGCAGCGTGAGAGAAAAATAATGAGAAACAGTGAAATCTAGCTAGTTAACTTCAGCTAACTTTATGCAAGCTTCAACATGGATCGATTTTTAGTGAAGAGAGAGGAGACAGCGTCTGGCAGAAAACGGAGGAAGTATGACCACGGTTATTTGAAGCTAGGATCTTCATGGACCGGTCCTGGCAGGGGCAGACTGGTCATCTGTGTGTTCTGGAGAATCACAGAACGGCCGGTGGTCAGCGGGCCGTTGACGGCCGGCTCGGTTCGCTGACGGTCGGCACGCCCTTTATTTTAACTTGAATAATACTTACTTTGATCAAAAGCAAGTAGGCCTACCGGTCAAGGCTGCAGCCAGAGGATGATTTGAGTTTATTCCTGTCTACATTGCATCCCCACATCATCCGCCTGTGCGCATCAAAGACGCAGACTAACTGTTCCCACTAAAGGAGGCAACGTTGACGTTCAGTGTGTTGCCGGGAGCATAAGGATTTATCCACGATGTTGAAAATGTTAAAAATGTTTAAAAAATATGTTTAAAACATAAAAGTTGTTGTTTGTTTAAGGAGGTGACGCTACTCAGCCAAATCGGTGCAGTCAGTGAGTCAGCACGATTGGTTCAAACACACACACAGAGGCGAGACAAGATGACAGAAACAGTCAGTCATTTCAAATGGCGTGCTCAAAAGAGAGAAAGGTAGACAGCGAAAACAGAGCATTTAATGACATGTTCTCTTACTGGACCTCTTTGAAATGCAATTGAATGCCCCTGCATTATAGCAACAACAACAACAACAATAATAATAGCAATAATAATTGGGAGGGGGGGCGCGGCTGTTCTTATGTTCTCTGAGGGGAGGCTCACCTTCCCACACTTTGAAAACCCCTGGTATATACTATCATATGTATATATGTTTCTGCTACTATAATATATTTAAGCAATAGCTCACTTCAGGCCGTGATATATGCTCATTATATCACAGCTAAGGGGCGTGGTTCGGCCCGACCACGCCCCTTAGCGTGTACATATGTACACTTATGTCCATATGTCGACAACCCCCTTAGCTGTGATATAATGAGCATATATCACGGCCTGAAGTGAGCTATTGCTTTTATAAAACGGTTACCAAGTGTGGCAATATGAAAGAAAAATACACACTCTAATTTAAATAGTTTTTATTATTAAATAATGATGTTCAAAATGAAATAGTCCCTCCGTTGCCTTCTGCACAAAACATAGTGCAAGGTGGTTGCTATGCAACAACACTAACAGCAAGCGAACATATTAGATAGAGAGCGTTGATCCATTATTTGACTGTTTATTTACATTAATGTGTATGTTGCTGTTTATTGTGCATCCACTGAAAAACTGTCCAGCATCAGTAGCATGGCTTACGTGGTCACTTGTATATGTTGAGGTTGTTCGAGGCTGTTGCTTGGTGTGGCGAGAATATTGCTCCACTTTCTCCGGTCCCCGAGATTGGGCTTCCAGTAGCTCTGGAGAGAGCTTTCGCACCTGTGGCCACTAACGGTCATAATTTCTCTGCTTTGTTTCAAGACCCGCATCAGAAAGCTTTTGAATGGTGGTACTTTTCCAGTTGGTCTACCTGCTCTTCACGTAGCTCTGCATGTCGTAGTTTAGGTGCTTT
>NW_011353467.1:0-3517 GCF_000735185.1 Notothenia coriiceps | reverse complement strand
CTGCACAGATAGAGGGTATTAAGAAGTCCCACAGCAACGACAACATGAAACACCCTTTAATTTACTGAAACGACATGTCGGGAAACCCCCTCAAGGCGGCCCCATGCATAGCGAGCCGTAAAATGCTGCTTATTATTTTAAGGTTAGTTGCCTTGCTCCGCTCTGTGGGGGAGGGGGTCCCAAGGTGGGTAGACCGGCATACGCAACGCTCTGGGGGTCCAACGGCTCCGTGTGTAAGCCCTATATGATCATTTTCTGATAACGATGAAATAGCCCGCCTCCCTCTCCCCACGTCTCCTGCTGCTGCTGGGCTGTCAGAAGAGGGGGAGGAAAAGAGAGGCAGGCACCGTTTATTAAATATTATTATATCAGAGAACAGAGTCGTTATCAATTTGTTTTAAAGCTCAATAAATAACAAAGAAGACCTCTGATCGGCACTTTTCTAATTTTGTACGGAAGATTTAAACTTTAACAGACATGTTGACCGGCGGAACATTTTTTTTTATGGAAACTGCCGCACGGTCCCCTCGTTCCTTGGAAGAGGCGGAGAGGTGGGTGTTTTTCATCTGCTGGTGGACTACCTGAGAGATATACAGCAGGAGAACACGC
Source organism: Notothenia coriiceps (assembly GCF_000735185.1). Classification (NCBI taxonomy): domain Eukaryota; kingdom Metazoa; phylum Chordata; class Actinopteri; order Perciformes; family Nototheniidae; genus Notothenia; species Notothenia coriiceps. The sequence continues at coordinate 2,908 of NW_011353467.1, read as the reverse complement.
CGTCCACCGCGGAGAATAAACAGAAGGGCAACCATGGCAACCATGCTCCGGTGTCTTCTTCGCTGCTTTTGGTGTATTTTGTGGCGGCAGCAGCGCCACTTACAGGCCTGACATATGTACTACAGCGTTTCCAGCATTTCCAGCGGTCTAGTGTGAACGGACACGTTAATGAATCGAATGCGTGTGAACGGAATACTTTTTTGCCTTTGCGTATGCGTTTTACCGTATGCGTCCTCGTGGGGCCGGGTTCTAAGCCTCAAAGTTGCGATGAGGTCTTAAAATGTATGGAAAGGGTTTAAAAAAGGTCTTAAAAGGTATTACATTTGACCTCAGGATTTCTGCATATACCCTGCTAAATCTAATTCATCTAGATTTGTTTGCACACATTCACATGCACGCTCATTCTCACCAATCGTATAAAGACAAATTCAAAGTTTAACTTGTGCATTTCATGTCATGTTTGAGCACATGCTTACGTGCACACCCAGAGCCATGTGAGCGCCTGTACTCACGTACGAAGTTACGTCTACGTTTTTCATAAATGTAATCTCTCTTTTTACTCTCAAAGTTCACCATGGATACATTTGAATGTAAAATGTTCAAAACGTTCTTCCGGTGTGAGCAACACAAACCCATATGTTCTTATCTTTCTGTGTCATTACTATGACAACTAGACGTCCTACCTGACCAATTTGAGCTGCGCAAGATCAGCATATGTAGCAAGGTGTTCAGAACAAAAGCACTTTAAAGAAAGAATGTGCAAAAAATAGAGATGATTGTATAAACCTAATAAGCCAAAGTATAATGTAATAAAAGTCCCAGGGGAAAATTGGGTTTGTGACATTTGCTTCATTTAAGATAAAATGAATACAAAATGTAAAAACAAACATAATACATTCTAGTAACAATGTGCTATAAGACATTTAAATAAATATGTTTGTATAAACATAACAATTCAAAGTAAAATGTTCAATAAAAAAGAAGATCAAAATCTTGGGGGGGAAAATTACTATTAAAAACATAAGAAGTTCAAGAGAGAAGTTGAAATCAAATAAATAACAAGATGTTTAAATAATCATCAGAATTAAAATAAATTAATAAAAGATAAAATAAGTTAGAATAAAAATGTTCACATTGTATTAATATATATATGTGTGTGTTTGTGTATTACTAAGTAAACAATGGTGTATTAATAAAATGTATGGACTGTTTATAAGGGTTAGGTTGTAATGGTGAAGTCCTATATTGATTTGTGTGTGTGTGTGTGTGTGTGTGTGTGTGTGTGTGTGTGTGTGTGTGTGTGTGTGTGTGTGTGTGTGTGTGTGTGTGTGTGTGGTCGTGTGTGTGTGTGTGTGTGTGTGTGTGTGTGTGTGTGTGTGTGTGTGTGTGTGTGTGTGTGTGTGTGTGTGTGTGTGTGTGTGTGTGTGTGTGTGTGTGTGAGCTGGAGTACGAGCGGCAGGTGGCCAGTATTCGCGCTCAGAATGCTTTGGAGGGAGATTTCTCCATCTCCCAGGCCGAGATTTCCTCCAGACAGGCCATGTTGGAGAACGCCTCTGATATCAAGGTTCATACTCACCATCCTCTTCTCTGTTCTCTTAAATTCTCTTCGCTTACTTTCCTGCATGCAATGCAGAGACAGTTTTACTCTCTGTTAGTGACGAGGTTTTGTTTTGTGCCTTCAGCTGGAGAAGTTCAGCATCTCTGCTCACGGAAAGGAGCTCTTTGTTAACGCTGACCTTCTGATCGTGGCAGGAAGGAGATATGGTTTAGTCGGACCAAATGGGTAAATATGTTTTAGTTATTTTCAAAGAGACTTCCATTCCTTTTCTTTTTTAAAACATGTAGCGTTAGCTAGTGCAGCGTTAGCTAGTGCAGCAGCTCCCGCAACAACACCGGGGGACCTCCGGGCGACGTTTGGGTCTACGTCAACCCTAAAAGCGGAGGTGCTGTAGACGCTAAATACCGTAGCTAAAACACCAATCATACAACAGCAACGATGAAATAGTGTAGCCAATTTAATTTAAGGGGTAATTTCTCAAAATGTTCCCCGTGTGGTTTATTCACCATTACAATAGCCCCACCTAAAATAATTTCCACCAGCCGCCACTGCATAGTACATAATGCATGTTTTTCTGCTATCTTTGATGAATGATAAAATATAATTTTACAATTAGTTCTTAATGACATTGATACTGTTTGACTTTGTATTAGTTAGCCTACTACTTACAATACATTGAAGTACTTTTACTGTGTATTTTTTGAGAAATACTCTGTCAAAGTCCCCTGCTGAGAACAAAATCAAGCCACTTCTGCTAAGTTTGATGAGGGAATTCTTTTTTGTTGCCATTAGTTCTTCGTGAGATTGATCCTGTTGGACTCAGTACTAGTGAAACTACCCCCACAAGTACTATGAAGTACTTACTGTGTACTTTTCCAGTACTCCTCTGTCGATGTCCCCTCCTGAGAACAAGAATGCATGTTTCTCTGCTATTTTGAATAAGCGTTAAAAAACCCTTTCTTCATGAGACTGAAATTGTTGGACAGAGTATTTTAAGAGGATATGGTAGACATTATATCAGCAATACTTCCAGTCAGTACTCCGGCAGCAGCATTTTTACCCCTTGGAAAGTCTATAGACTGGCCTGGATATCTGGTCTATCCTTCAGCACACTGACACACTCTGTCACTCTTGTTGGCCTCTTATGATGCTGCTGTCTTTTAATATATGATTATTTCTCTGCTCCTAGTTAATTCCTCTCAGATTCTTCCATCAGTCCCAGTCATTGCATGTTAGTCAATAGAGCTTCGAAAAATGTGTCCAATTCAACAAAATGTTTTTTTGTGAGTGAAGGCCAGAGCTAAATTATAGACTGTTTGATTGTGTAATTACAAGTTGAGAGAAAAATAA
>NW_011353466.1:297-4049 GCF_000735185.1 Notothenia coriiceps | reverse complement strand
GGTTCAATCATCAAGGCCCGCCACAGGAGTTATTTGACAATCTGGTTAAAGTGATAGACAGATGAGAGAATAACCATATTTGATAACATGAATAACTATCACTGATTAGCCTATATCAATCAGCAAAGTATATTGTTTAGTTCATTCTGATTCTGATCTGGCTCTTTCAGGTTTGTTTTACTGGCATTAATTCCCTCCAAACATGAATTATAATGCTGACGAAACAGGTGTCACTACAGTGCAGACACCAAAGCAGTAAGTGGCAGAGAAAGGATGATTTCATTTTTAACTTATGCTGAGGTTTAAACTTGAAAATTAATTTGATCAATTTACCCCCAGATGGCTCAATTCCGACCTTGACTTGGATCAACTTACCCCTAGATGGGGCAAGTTAAGCCACAAGACCACTTTTTCTTAGAAGATATATTTTCATGGTCCCTTGTGTGGCTCGGATCAGATACCATACTGATAGGTGAACCTCCTGGACTCTGCCGAGGTGCCTTTGAGCAAGGCACCGGACCCCACTGAACGCAGCACATGACAGATGTTCAGAAGAAGCTTTCGTTCAGCTCACTTCGATAACCAACCATATCACTGCAGCCCCTCAGAAAGGAGTGTTCTGAAGCATAGACATGCTGTTTCTACCTCTGTTCATGTTTACACTGAATTATTCATGAATATAAATGTATTGAGTTATCTGATAGTGCTTGCTTCTAATGAGTGCCTTGAATATGAAATGTATTCTTTGACAGAACAGAACAGCCCCCACACCCGGTGGAAGAGAGCTACATGGGAAACATGTTCCTTTGAGTGACTGAGTTTGAGTAGAGGACACCTGGGAACCGCTTCAGTTGAACAGCCAAACTAGCTGTGCAGTCGGCAATGGAAAGTCTAATTATTATAAGCAGACTCAAATTTTAATTTTCCTAAACCCAACCGAGTACATTTGTGAGATAAACCTCACCAAGTGCTTTTGTTGCATATAAAACCAAAAACTAAGCAAACCGTATTTGGAAGTTTATTTTGAAAAGACTATATACATGTACAACATAGCAGAGCCTAAAAGGTGATGATGGTTCCGTCAGGGATCTAACAGCCTGTTTATCTCTAGCACAGGGTCTACCATTTCTTTGCTGGGGTGGCCAACCTGGGGCACAGAACTGTAAAATGACAGACCAGATCCAGACAGGGGCGTTGCTTGGATCTTGGAACATCGGGGGCTTAGCCCAACCCGACATTTGTACATTCAAAAATATATACTGTATATATCAAGAGTATCCAATAATATGATGTGTGAACATGTTTTATGTGGGAGATTCAAATCAAATCATGTTTTATATATAGAGCACATTTAAAAACGTTTTTTGGTCGAGCCAAAGTGCTGTACATTTAATAAAAACACTTAGCAAAACAGAAGACAATAATCCTGACAATAGTGCTGAAGCACCCCCCAGGATTGCCAAAGCACCCCCTAAGCACCCCCAATAAATGTGTTTTTTAATTTTTTTTCAAAAATTATTATTATTATCTTTATTAAAATAAATTAGAAAAATTATTGATTACATCAATGCAAATGTGAGACAAACACATTTTTTACCAAACACATAAAGCCAACACAGGTGATATGATTAGGCCAATGGCCAGCACCCATTCGATTTTTGACCTACCCATAGTCTAAATTACTTTGTGACACTTGAGTGACTTCCTGTTAGCTAGAGCGCCAAATTATTTGCTAACAGCAAAGTCAAAAAATTGATCGTTTTTTAGTCCTTAAACGTCCACGTGTGGACACTCAATCAAAACCACCTGAAAGCGAGAGGGATTCTGCACATAATAGCCTAGCCTTGTGAGTACAAGTAAGTAGCTTACTTCTGGGTCTCTGTGTTTCATTCAAGCTCTGCTCTGTGTGTGTTTGGCACGAGCCATTTTGTGTGCGTGCGTGCGTGAGCGAGAGAGAGAGAGAGCTCGCCTCGCGCACCGGTGGGTATCTACCAAGCCCCCAGGAAGTGCGCCGGACTCAGATGAAAATATTCGTGCTGGCCAAACGGCGGTACTACACTTCCGTTTGGTTGCCAGGCCCGGATTTTTTTTTCCCATTGACTTATATGGGGAAAGAGTGGTCTGTAAATCGTTGGATAATTTTTTTTAAACTAAATAAACTACCCAGTATGAACACTCAAGTTGTAATAATGTGCTAATAACGTTATTCTGAGAGTTATTTCCCTCTGCATTATGAACGCGCATCTAACCCACGGGACCGCGCCGCCCGGCACGTTCATGTTAAGCGTCCCGACCAATCAGAGCACACTGTGCTCACAGGTAGGGTGGGGGCTGGAGCTATTGGAGCTACAACGAGCTGTTAAAGGCAGAGAGTGAAATTCTGTGAGTACGTAGTTTACAGAGATGCTGTTTGAGAAACCAATGTGAGTTGTGTTTATCTTTACCCATGGATGCACAATAAGAAGGGACCCATATCGTCTTACTGCCATCCCACGGAGCTGTAATAATGGATATATTGCACATGTTTGCTGTAATTCATTATTTTACGCGCGCCCTCGTGCTAAAGGGTTACACATTATTACACGGGATTATTGGCAACTAAGACTCTACAATAAAGGGAGACGTAATACTTGCGCGTAGATTTGGGTGCCCTGGCGCGGCGGCCGTAGCAAGTAACAATGCCACAGAGGCTGGGTTTTGTCCGTGTGACACGAGTTGTCCTCCCACCCCCGACCTCGTAACCTCGATGTTGCTCGGGCAATTTCCGTCTCTGACTTTAAGTCACTCGATGTCGCATCTCTAAATGTCTCTACGACAAACTCTTTGATTACACTCAACGCATTAAGTAAATGGGTACCTAACGCTGTTATTCTTTGCACTGGGTATAGCAGAATGACGGTAGGGTGCCTCGCACATTATTAACCTATAGCGTGTACAAACGACAGTCCCCGCCCCCATGACATCCGATCCGGATCCCTTCCGATTTCGGAAGTGGTTTATACAAACAGTGACGTAGGACCATTTTATTTTATATTACAAACACAGAACACTGAATCGCGGACGATTACGTCGGTGGACAACGGGGACCCAGATCCTTCGGTCAAGTTGTCTGTGGAACCCTATCGACCCACTCAATTCTGTTTGTTTTGATTGTTGTTGTTTTGATTTTTGCTCCTAGAGCGAATACGCCAGGTGCTTGGCCCGACCAATAGTTGAGCCATTTAGTTCGGTCCCGACCTCGTCGCGAAAGTGCCACCTTTCCCGCCCGCCCCCAATCGATTGTAACTGGTTAGTGTTCGTCCCTGTTACACATGACTGTTAGAGAGACGAAAAGCGAGGGGAGGAGGCAACAACAACACTCTCTCTAACAGCTTCATGTGAAACAGGGAGGACGACCTACCAGTTTACATCGATTGGGGCGGGGGAAAAGTGCTCACCTTTTCGACGAAGAGTTCCCGACCAGAACTGAAATAGGCTCAACTATGGTCGCCAACATCCTACGGCGTATTCGCTACATAGGAGCAAACAACAACAACAACAATCAAACAAAACAATTAGGTTTGTATTAGGTCCCAGACAACTTTGAAAAACCGAAGGGAATCATGTCCCGGAGGTGTCCACCCGACGGTAAATCGTCGCCCGATTACAGTTTTCTGTGTTTTTGGTAATAAAAATAAAATGGGTCCTACGGTCACCTGTTTAGTATAACCCTTCCGAATCAGGAAAGGGGATCCGGATCCGGATGTCCATGG
>NW_011353466.1:0-252 GCF_000735185.1 Notothenia coriiceps | reverse complement strand
CTTTAATTCATTATCATACTATTGGCTGTATGATTAAATCTTGTACCGTAAATGTTGTATTAAATAAAGTTAATATTACCGACATTAGATTAACGTCCCTGTAGCTTCTTATAGCGTATTGCACTATATACAGTGCAATCATTCTTTCATGATAAATGAAGCTCTGTTGCTTGGATATCACTAGATCCTGTTACAGCGTAATATAAGTACATAACGATTGATGTTTACATTAGCATAATTACTAGCTAGCCG
>NW_011353465.1:10504-13810 GCF_000735185.1 Notothenia coriiceps | reverse complement strand
TCCCCGTCCCCCCCCTTGTGTGTGTGTGTGTGGGGGGGGGGGGCCCAACTTCCAACAGGAGTCATTTGGGGGGGGGCTCTTGGGAAAAAAGGTTGGGAACCCCTGATCTAGGGGATATTATTTTGACCCTTGGACCAAGTACAGGGAATTGTGTCTTCCTGTTTTTGCACATAGTGATGGTCCGCCCTTCATGCCTCTCTCTGATCTCTGTGTGCAGGTGCAGATCTGAAGGAGAGGGCCAAGATGCAGCAGAGTGAAGTGGGACCGTTTGTGTCCAAAGCCAGAGCGCTCATCACAGAGCTGGGTACGGACCAGAGAGGAGGATGTGTTCAGTGACCTGGGATGCATGTTCATACCACACTTTATAATTCAGTAATAATGGCGTTTTTTGAGTTGCAGATCTTACAGAATTTTCGTATCATGTTTCAATTTAAAGTTTTTATTTAGCTAATTTTCATGTTTCATATTTGTATTTTGTGTCTCTACTGTGACATTTCTCCATGCGTTAATGTTCAAAAAGCTCTTTATTTCTCTCATACTGCCTGTTATCCAGCACCTCTTTTCACCCTCTGTCTGAAACCAGAGCCCAGTCTGCTCTGATTGGTTAGAAATGGAAATGAACAAGCTTTCCTTCATTTTTCACACAAGGCGTCACAGTTCAGAGCAGACTAATTAAACTTTATTTCATAGTGAGTACCTTGATTATTAATAAGGAACTATAATGCACTTTAGTGATCATGTTTTAAGCACTTTCCATCTTCTCAACTTCCAAAAAGCTGGAAACACATCACAGTTTGGATTTTAAAGTTTGGGCACTTCGGGGGAACATTTGGATAAAATATTTATGTAAATGAAACTAAGCCGAAATGAAACAGGAGTTAGTCTTACAAATTGTCACTAGCTAATTTCATTGTTTCTTCCTGACATTCCTTTCTAAATCAAAACCTTGCCATAGCCCTTTAGTTGGTTAAATGTGTGTGTTTTATGTCTCTTGATGGGTGATGTACTGTATTTTCTCTTACAGGTAACCTGCCAGTCCCAACGATCGCTGCGATCGATGGAGCCGCTTTAGGAGGAGGCTTGGAAATGGCCCTAGCCTGTGACATCAGAATAACCTGTAAGACTCAATGGAACTTATTTCTCTCTGTTCAGATGAGTGCCTCTGGTCTGTGTGCAAAACACTGTAGATTGTGATCAATCAAAACAAGAGTATGGGTGACTTGTTCTCAGACAGTAGAATCAGCTCCTGTGAGCATGCATGTTATTTAACTGTTACTGAAAAATATTAATTCATCTAATAGTTTTTTTTCATTGTATATAGCAACAGAGTATCCAATCCAACTTTATGTATATAGAGTAGCGAAGTCACGCCCATCTACTTCCGGTCCATGGGACCTTATTTCGGAAAGATTATGCATTGAAGTCAATGGAGAGAGAAAACTTATCTTTCGATCCCGTTTAAATTGTGCCACGAATTACACATATGATGTTTGTCAATCTTAAAAAATAATTTCCATGTCAAAAAAGTCACAGTTTGTCTTAAAACTGTTGAAATATAAGACTATGAAAAATACGCAACTAGAAAGACTACAAATCCCAGAGTTGCGTAAGTGATGTCACAATTGTTTTCCTCCGCTAAATATAAGAGATAGCTAAGATAAGATAACTTTAACAAGATGCCTGTGTGCTACCAGGTTGTTATCATACCAGCAATGGGTCTTGCTCGTTCTTTCGCTTCCCGTCTGATGAAAGGACCAGGAGTGGCTGGATCAAGTTAGCTACCTAGCTAGTAGCTAGCACGTTAGTTAGCATTACAGTGTTTTTATTATTACACGTTTTTATTAGCCTTAACATTAAGTAACCCAAAATGTTAAACAGTAAGAGTAGTAGTCATATTTCGTGAACCCTTTGAAGGGTACTGTCACACCGGTGTGATCATTCTATAATACATCATTTAAGTTAAAATGATCTTTTAAATTGACAAACATCATATGTTTAATTTGTGGCACAATTCAAACGCGATCGAAAGATAATCTTTCTCTCTCCATTGACTTCAATACATAATTTTTCCGAAATAAGGTCCCATGGAGCTCCCCCGGAAAGGGAGGAACTTCTCCACTCTATATAGCACATTTAAAAACAACATAACATATATAAAAAGCAGCATGAATACATTTAGACAAAACAGATAGGACAAAAACCAAATGTAAAAACACGAGACAATAAAACCATACTTATAGCCACAGACTGAAAAACTCTCATACGTGTTACATATTATGTGCGAGTGCTAATTCTTCCCTTTGTTCCCTCTAGCTAATACTGCGAAATTGGGTCTGGTTGAGACCAAGCTTGCTATTATTCCCGGAGCCGGTAAGACTTTCCTAATTTCCAGTAAATCACTTTCTGTTGTCTGCACCCACTACCCTTCATGGTCTGCAACGAGTTGGAGATATTTTTTAAAACGTTGGGATTTAGAAACTATTTAAAAAGAGAATGCATGATTATATGTTTTCTTAACGTGCCATGACGCCTGCTATAGATATGTTATTTAAAGGTCACCTATCATGCTATTTTTAGGCAATAGCATAGGTCTCAGATATATATAAATATATAAAAACATGTCTATGAAGTGTTTTGCTCAAAATACCAAACAGATCAGCCATTCTAGCCATGCCTCATATCCCTCTATTTCACTTCCTGTTTCAAAAGTGCTGATTTGGGGTATAAAGCTTTAAAAAAGGGAGGGGGCTGAGCTCATGCGGGACCCGGCAGCTACTGTCTAAACTAAATACTGCCGTGATGAAACGCCATATCATGGATTATCAAGGATTATTTCTGAAACAGTATGGAGCTCAAAGGCTTTCTCTCTTGCCGGTTATACCACAAGGTGAGTTCCTTTTTATTTCCTGCTTCTTCACACACATGCTCTCCAGTACAGGTTAGCTCTGAGTGTTAGCAATGCTAATGTAAACACCGACCATATTACGTCCAAAACAGTCGGGCATTGTTTCTGATAGCAACGTTTCTGATAGGGCCGTGGGTCCACATTTCAGATATTACGTCATATCGGACGCAAATCTGGATCAGCTCCGTTGTTCCCCCGTTTTTAGAGATTTGGGTACGGAGGAAAAGAGAGAGGGTTTTATTTTCTGACACTGCGTGAGTTCCCTGACACACCGGGGACACATCTTTATGTATAAAAGACATCAAAAAGTGCATTTTGCATGATAGGTCCCCTTTAAGGCCAAAGTCTAACAAAGGGATTGTTCCTTCAGGATAAATGATTTACAGAACTTACAGGAACTC
>NW_011353465.1:0-9016 GCF_000735185.1 Notothenia coriiceps | reverse complement strand
AAATTAAATTTTAATTCTTTTTAAATAATTTTCTTTTTTTTTAAACCTTTATTCAGCCAGATGGTCCCATTGAGATCATCGATCTGTTTTTCAAGGGAGACCTGTTACAACATGAACATAAAACAACAGATAACACAAAAGGACATCGTATTTACAGGGCTACATGTACATACCTAGAGACATTGACAAGTACCAACAGTATATTTATATCTCGACCTGTCAATAAGCCTCACCTTCTTGGCCAAAACTGTATTGTTTTTGAAGTGGTGGAGAGACAATGCACAGTTTGACCCACTGCTGTCACCCATGGCCAAAGCATATCTCTCTGTCCCAGCAACATCAGTACCAAGCAAGAGAGTTTTTTCCACAGCAGGGGATATTGTAAACGCCCAAACATCCCAGCTTCTACCTGGAAATGTGGACATGCTCATATTCCTAAAAGATAACCTTGATGATGCTGAGTGAGTGAGTGAGTTAGAGTTGAGTTACTTGAAAAACTAAAGTGAAACTTGATTTATTCTATTGCAGGGTCTGATTATTATATTGTTGAAACTTTAAAATACTATTTTCCTACTAAAATACTGTACAAATAAGATTTATTATTTTAATAAAGAAAAAAAAAAAAAAGTTAAAAAAAAAAGAAGTAAATATCGTACCGTGGACTTTTTATCGCGATATTATCGTACCGTGAGTTTTTGGTATCGTTACATCCCTAATAAATAGTAGTTATTTTGTTTACTGATGCCTAGTTATCTAATCTACTGGGCCCAGGAGTTAAAAACTTTTAATCTCAATCAGATCCGATCCCATTTTGAAATCCCATTTTTTGTGATCCAGGATAAGACAAATCGGCCAGATTTTGTCCCTGGAGTTCAAAGAAATTCAGGATAGGATCACCCTGATCCAGATTACGACTTTTCAAGATGACTAGATCCTGAATATCAGTGCTTTAATCCTACCGATCGCCATCTAGTGGACATGAAAAATAATACAAGGAAGACAAGAGACCACATTGCAGAGACATCTATAATGTTTAATTATATTTTTTTATTTGAAAGGTGATGACAGATGATGGACTTTTTTTTGTTGAAGATATTTTTACTTTCATCTAAATTACATTTGTGATTGACAATCTTTGCTGTGATACTTTTATGAGCATAAACATTTATGTCATCAACATTTGGTTGAAAACAAAATAGGCCACCACAAACGCGATCAAAAATGGAAAAAATAAAATGTATTTCCCATGAAGGCTAAAAATTGTGTATTATTTCAGTTAACAAACTTTGCCATCTAATTTAAATTGAAACATATTTTAAAATAAATGGTACAGTACATTTTGCTCTGGTAATCCACTGGAAATCCACCCCTTTGGTTGGATCAGGATAATCCAGTTTTATGGGATCAAACTGATCCCAATCCTGTGTGGTCGGTTTGAACTACCCGTTTTGAAGATTTGATCCAGATTAAAGCTTGGATTGGATTTCCTGATCTGATCGGATATGAAAGTGATCCTAATCCGTTTTTTTGGTTTTGAACTCCCCAAAATCCAAATCTGATTTGATCTGATTGAGATTAAAAATGTTGAACTCCTGGTGATGAATGCGTGGATTATACACGGAGGGAATAACAAAATGCTAATTTGGGGATGAATGTCATGACAAAATACTCACATTTTATCGATTTTTGGTAAGGAATAATATTCTACTTCAAAATAATTGACACTTGCATCAAACACAGCAATTTATAAAACCTTTTGAACTTTTAAAAAAGTCACTTTCTTTGTAATTTGGTTCCTCAGGGTCCAATTGCAGTAAGGATGGCAAAACTGGCGATCAACCAGGGGATAGAGGTAAGTCTCAGAGGTCTCTCTCACATGGCCTGAAAATATTTGTTGAATTGGTTGTGCTAAAATGTGGCTGTATTAATACGTTGAGCATGTGATTACTGGCTTTGTACTTGGTATTTAAGTATAGCTTGTTGTGTTTATTGTAAGACCTTAGAAAGTCAGCGGGCTCTTTGCAGGAACAGTCATGCATGTTAAAGCTCTGTTGTGAAAATGAAGCCAAAGCATTGGGGAATCCTGTAAATCTCCCCCTACCTGCTGCAGCCACCCTGCCATGTTACTCCCCCCCCGCTACCCTTTTTAATATGATGTCGTAATAATCTCACCTCATTCTTTTGGGAGCCCGAGTTAAAAAATGAAGACGTGAGAAGAGAAGAATACTATTGAGCTGCAGTGTGAACATTCACTAAGAGATGCCACTCTCTTTCAGGTGGATTTATTAACAGGCCTCGCCATTGAAGAAGCATGCTACGCCCAGGTGAGTAATACACAATAATATACCATGCTGTATGAAGTATTCATTTGGTTCCAGCCTCACTCTGCATCGGCCAATCAGCTCGCTACACCCTCACTGAAAACACACACACAGAAAAAAGTTTTTTTTTATTCTGTCACAAAATAAAATCCCACCTGTTTAGCTTGTACCCAGGTCTTAAAATAAAAAATATAATAATGACATCAGGATATTTCAAATTTATGCACCAACACTTACAATGGTCTTATTTGAAGCAAAATCGTGGTCATTTGTTGAAATGTGTTGTATTCTACTGTCAGGGGCTTTTTGTATTTAGTCTACCATCATCAGTATAAAATATAAGAACACTGAGTGCAGGGACTCTCCCAGAATTGGAAAAAATGTTTCCGAGCTGCGTTTTTGTCATACTTACACATGTGTTGTCTTTAAGGTGATCCCCACTAAAGACCGTCTGGAGGGTCTGGCTGCCTTCAGAGAGAAGAGGCGTCCTCAATTCAAGGGCGAGTGAAGCCTCTCTGCCTCCAGAACGAACACAAAGTGCTGCATCCGGATCTCCTCCTACTCCACTGCTTCCAACACATTTATGGGTGAACCTGTCAACACATTAGCCTGTGCAGGACCCAGAGACTGCCTGCAGGGCATCAGCGGCCCTCCAGGGGTCCTTCGGGGGCCCCTCCTGGTTCCTGATCCATGGCTCAGGTGTAACGCTGGGTGTGTCCAATACAACCAGGCAAACTAACCAATCATTGGCCCCTGCTCACAAAACTTACCCAACTAATCCAAAACATGACTTCATACGGTTATTCCTCTGTGCACTGTGACGGACAGGTGGTCCCTAACCTCTCTGAATAATGAACCAATTAAAGAGCCATTTACATTTCTAGGTTATTGATTTTTTTACTTAAATAGAAATGTATAACTGTGTTCAAAACACTATATAACACCACAGGTGTCTGCATGAAATATAACTAACTTCAACTCTGTCCAGATGGAGCAATATAGGATTTGCAATGTTTGGATTTCTTTAGTGCCTGTTGCTGTAGTAACAAAAAACCCAGTGTGACCCATGATGCATTGGCTGAAAATGAAAGGTGTTTATATATATATCACTGACACATGGGCCTAGTGTGTAGTACTAATGAGTTGGTTAGAAATAATTCAGATGATTGGTTAATAATTCAAACTTAGCTATCAGTCTGTGACAGAAACCCGAAATGTTGGTTATCCTAAATATGACACATGATACTACTTTGGAAAATAAGTACGATTTAAAAAGCTCCAGGTCCACCGACACACTGTGAGCTGTGTAAGCTGCTCTTTCAATGGATGAATGGATGCTTGTACTGATATAATCTGCATTACATCTGGTTTAAAACCCTGGAGAAAGCTAGTTAGTGGACCTTGAGATTTTTTCCCCAAGACATATTTTATATTCTTGTTATTTTAAGAGTCAACTTATTTTATGAAAGTGTCGATGAATGAATCAGCCTCTGTGTAGATGATATAATGTGATGTAAATAAAACTTGTCACACTGAAATCATTCTCATTTGTATGTTTTTGAGCGACATAATGACTTGATGACATGAGATTGGCAACACATTATTTTGGGACTTGTTGTGATTTAAATCCCTCACATTAAATAAACAGAAAGAAGATGGTGGAAACGGATAACTGAGCACTTTTAAAGCAATAGAATTACGGATGTTTAATTATAAGGGATGTCGATTTAGTATTGAAGTTCAAGCCTGAATCGTAAGTTAATGTTTTTAAGTAGAAAAAGAACATTGTGTTGGAAACTGACAATTCACTATCACTGGATTTAAATGTCCTTCACACAGACGTCGATGTTTCCCCAGCTCACATCATCCTTAACCTCAAATCAAAACACACACACACACACACACACACACACTGATAACACTTAATGCATCAATAATTATAAAACATATATATATTATTCTGAAATGGACCAATCTGCACAATGACTACTTTTACTGTTGGTATTGGTATTTTTCTACTTTTAGTTGAGGAACATTTTGAATGCAGGACTTTTAGCTGTAACAGAGTATTCCTACACTCTGGTACTTCTACTTGTACTCAAGTACAAGCTCTGAGTACTTCTTCCACCTCTGTCCACAATGTATTCTTAGACCTTCATAAAACTGGGAGACTATGGCCGTGTTCGGCCATCTGTTCTCTTGTGCTGTGTAGAATAACCCTCATGTTATCCATGTGCTGTAGTGGTTCAGCTGTGTCCTTAAAGTTGAGGTGAAACCAGTGAAACGTTTGATTTCCTTTTGGAGATTTGTTGGAAAATCAACCATACAACAATTTCCGGTTATACAGAGGCTGAAGTCAAATCATGTATGAGACTGGTTTGTCCAAACTCCAGACCTTCTGTCCTGACGTGGAAATCATTTTATGCAGCATCTCCATATAATCATCTTTAAAGAGTTTATAGTGTGTAATGTATAAACATACATGTACGTATGCATTGATCGATACTGCGTATGCAAACCTGAATTGATTTTTGTTTCGTGAGATGGATCATAATTATCATAATCAATTTATCCAATGCATGTAGGATGAAAGATTGCCAACCAGCGAGGCACTTCAAATGCATTTGGGTTATGATATATAATATGGTATGCAGAAGGTGTGTGTATGCATGTGTGTGTGGTGTGTGTGTGTGTGTGTGTGTGTGTGTGTGTGTGTGTGTGTGTGTGTGTGTGAGAGCAGACTGTTGAGGCCCTGGCCGGCGGTTGCGTGCAGGCGGGCCCTGTGGCTTCGTGCTGCTGCTGCACACAACCTGACTTCAGGCTGCACATCACCACTGTGGCTGGCCTCCTTCCGGCAGATGTCCCAGCACTAAGCCGGGGGGAATCCCACCACAAGCCAAGGTTGCGTAAAGAAAGACCGGTTCCCCAATACTTGGAGGCCAGAACCCCAGCCGCTTCTCATGGGAAACGTCCGAGGTGTAACTGAAACGGCAATCCTTCGCAGAATGAAGTTTGTCTGTTTTTGAAGGAACCGTTTCTGTTACCGCAGGTCAGCCCTGTCTGGGACATGCACAGTTTCAGTTTGAACTCTTTCTCAACGGGTTGTTTGGGATGGAAAACAGAAATGGAGCTGATCCCAAACAGGATATATTGTATATTTTGGAGCACGCACGTTGTTGTACAAACTACTTTGACATAGAGAGAAGTGCGTTATTCTCAGTGATGCGTAAAAACCTCACATTCATTGACCCAGCACCACATTTAGACATGACAGTATGACAGTGAGCCTGCATTCATTTCATATATTATATTACACCTGTGCTTCACCTAATGGAATATTTACAAATGCGTTCAGTAAAAAAAAAGGCCTTTTGTTTTGGCCTAGAGGTAGAAATCTCAGTCAAGTATGTCAAACCTGGAGAAATAAACCACATGTATCAAGATTAAACTCAATGGACTTTGATAAAGCGTTTGCGCGAAGGAGTTTTATTTCACCATTAACACACACACATTCCTACACTGATGGTAGAGGCTATCACACAAGCTAGCCTCTACATTAGCATTCCCACACACACATACACTCTTGTCTATTCCATCACGAGCCAATTTGGGGTTCAGTATCTTGTACAAGGACACTGCACAAGAGGTTTACCTGAGTAGGAAAAACAATAACATTTTTGACAGGTTGTATAGGTTTAAAATAGTACATTCATTGCTTTGTTGTAATAACGTGTTATTCAAATGTTTTTATAAAAGCTAATGAGTTCCTCACTTTCCAATAAGCAAAACAACAAAAATGAGTAAGTCATCTCCAATTATTTTCCAATCATTAAGAAAGTGTGCCATTATTATTACAGAAGGTCAGAGGTCAGATGGTGTACCTGATGAACTAAAGAGCTAAATTACAAAGCATGTGTCATGACCGGAGAGCAGAGCCCTGCATCGGGTCGGGTACCCGACGGGTGACCCGCAAAAAAAGTTATTCGCGGATGGTATTTTTTCAAACGCTTTTTTCCAGGTTCGGTTCTGGGTAAAACAAAGATGATGCGGGTCGGGTCGCGGGTGTTGCATAATAAATATATTAAAATAATAATAATTTAGTTTAATGTTTAAATCCTCAGACCTCTCCTCCGCGGGACCGCGCATAATCATAACCTCTACACCGCATCAATCTGCTGCTGAGGGCGCCACATTTTAAATGGCTGAGGTTAAGCTCTCTAGCGGAGAATAGGCTACAGCATTTTCAATAACACTTCCTCAAGAGCGAAATCCAACGTCTGGGAGGCTTTTGGTAACATCCTGATAATAACAAACATCCCACGCTTTTTGAGACAAATATGCAACTGCGTGTGTTAATAATTGCACGTTTTCACTGCTCATATATGCGGGTTCGGGTCGGGTTGCGGAACTAATTGGCAATATGTGCGGGTAGCGGGGCGGGTTCGGTATTGCACGTCGCGGGTGCGGGGCGGGAGCGGTTCTTGAAAATCAGACCCGTGCAGGACTCTGCCGGAGAGATGTTTTACAAGTATACAATCCAATATATATATTTTCTATAAAGCATCCGTAAGGGCGGGTTTATTAAATACACTCTTTGGTTTTCTAAACAGTGATGCAGACCACATGAAATATGATGCTCCTCCATGACATGAGTGATGCAAAAAACCAAAGAGGTGCAGCAATGCTAAACATTGTTTTCATATTCAGAATACATTAAAAAAAATTAAGGCTACTAGTCATGTGACATTCAGAATAAACCAGGCATAACAAAAACATTGGCACATTTTTGGGATTTTACATCCAATTCATTTATTATATCACATTATTGCCAGTTAAATGCTGCTTTACTTTAAGTCGGTGGCTTGGACAATATCCCAGATTTGGGTAACATTTCATTTTAATTGCTCTCCATAAGTAACACACAAATGTGTCTACAGAGGATTTAAAAAGGGTAAAGAGTGCTTCAATTATTCAACCTTAAAAATGTTATTAAAACGAAATAAAAGGAGACAATGTGGCCAAAGTGTTTTACTTGTTTGTATTGTGTTTTGAGGTCAGTTTTTCGTCATGTTGCATATTTTAAAGATATGTAATACTGTAGATAATGGCATTACTTATTGGAGCATCATGGAACTTTATTCTTATTTTTATCATACAATAACTTAAAATCTGCCTGCTCATGTCAACTGTCTCTAATAAAAAAATATCTGTTACTAAACTTTACTTTGATTTCGAAGAGCTATCACATTTTTTCTTGGTTTCTTCGATCAAGCTGAGGCCATGGCACTCAAAGCACTCAGAGCTAAATATAAAAGAGACTCTGCTGCCACCTGCAGGTTTAAACAACTCATCACAAAACAAATATCTGACTGAGTTGTATCCAAATTATCTACCAATAAGGACACAGAGCATGTGTATTCTTTATATTCTAAAAGTAGAAGGAATTATTCACATTAAACTCAGATTCAAAATCAGATTATAATAACGCCCTTCTTCAGAGTAAAGTAATTAAAAGTTCTGCAAACCAAATCCTACTTAAAGGTGGGGTCATTTGGAGAAACCAGCTGGAGTGCGCTAGAATTTCAAAATACACAGCCGGAAAAAATCTGCCACTTCCTTACAGAGCCCCTCCTTCATTGCTATCGGGATGTTAAGAGCATTCCATGGAATATGACATCAAGTGTTTCTGAAGTGAATTACCTACCCCACCTTTAAAATACCAAGAGTAAAAGTATGTTTTATGCATTTTAAAACGGTGAAACTGTCACCATAAATAGAGGAATTCAAATGAGCCGCAGGCCACAATATCGCTGACCCACACCACCCTGACTGGATTTGTTATTGACAGGATGTAGAAGTTTCTTCACTTCTTAATCCAAGATGTTTGTTGGTGTAGAAATGCAGGAAGTTTGTTTAGATTCAAATGTATTTTTCCCGGTTTTGTGGTCATTCAGTCAGACAACTCACGTGTTTCTTAAAATGTTTATTAGAAGCAGCATATAGTTCGAGTTTGGCTTCTAGGCTCGGGCCTCATCACTACACAGATTTACAAACAACATTGAGTGATGATTAGATAACTATCCCCCGAGCCTACAGGTGGAAGCTGGGTGGAAGCTGGGGTGGTGGGGCAGGCGAGCAGCAGCAACATGAAACACAGCAGCAGGAACATGAACGTAGCAATTGAAGAGAGCAGCAGCAGCAGCATAGCGAGGCAGAGGCAGGAAGACCTGGTAGCTTAAATAGAGCGGCATGTTTAGGAGAATGTGTTTGGCTGGTTGTAAGAGGGACGAGGTGCGTCACGTGTTAATGTATGATTGGTGCTCGAGTTGACTGCCTGAACTAGCTCGCAGGCTTCGCCCCATTTATGTGAAATATGTTGATCTATTCATACTTCTTTCTGCCTGGTAACCCATGATAAGCAAATCAAATCAAAATGTATTGTAGGCTACTGTATGTTCAGAGAGTTGCTGAGAATCTCTCGCTGTCCAGCTCTTATCTAAATTATTTTGGCATGTTATCAATCAGGATTGTGTCTAGCTTCAGGATTTATCATGTAGGTCAGTCTCTGTGTGCACGTGGATGTGTTTATCATACTGTCTGGCCTTTAACTCCTCAAGGAACAGGGACATGTGTTCATACACATGAGCAAAGCTAGGTCACTCAGGGAAACAGTGTGACGCCGGTTTGATGACGCT
>NW_011353464.1:0-3591 GCF_000735185.1 Notothenia coriiceps | reverse complement strand
ATGTCAATAAGTTTCTGTTTTTGTAGCGTATATTTGTCTTTTTTAGAGATTTTTCATTTATTCTTTATATATAAAATCTCGCCTAACATCTCACATAGGGCCGCAAATTGGCTAGAACCGGCCCTGGTACAAGGCCTCAAGAGCCTTTCTTGTGCTGGCAGAAACATATTGGCGAGGGGCACTTCGCACGCGCACACACTAAATAATTCCACGCGCTCCGCGCTCACATTTTGCCTTAGCACTGCTGCTATGACTCCATCCTAGGGGAAACACTGTAGAGCAATAATTATCACCCAGTAGTTGGCAATGTGAAACTGCAGATGGTGGTGGATGAAAGGAACTTAGACCCCATTTACACGGGAACGTTTGCGTTTACATTTGATTAATTTAACGTGTCGGTTCACACGAAACCGCTGGAAACGCTGGAAATGCTGGAAACGCTGGAAATGCTGGAAATGCTGGAAACGCTGTAGTACATATGCCAGGCCTGTAAGTGACGCTGCTGCCGCCACAAAATACACCAAACGCAGCGAAGAAGACCCCGGAGCATGGTTGCCATGGTTGCCCTTCTGTTTATTCTCCGCGGTGGATGGCGTGTGCTCCTGCTGTAAATCTCTCCGGTAGTCCACCAGCAGATGAAAAACACCCACCTCTCCGCCTCTTCCAAGGGACGAGGGGACCATGCGGCAGTTTCCATTAAAAAAAAAATCCGCCGATCAACATGTCCGTTAAAGTTGAAATCTTCCTTACAAAATTAGAAAAATGCCCGTCCGAGGTCTTCTTTGTTATTTATTGAGCTTTAAAACAAATTGATAACGACTATAATAATATAAGAATAATAAACGGAGCCTCTCTTTTCCTCCCGCTCTTCTGACAGCAGCTGATCTCTGAGCAGGAGACGTGGGGAGAGGGAGGCGGGGCTATTTCATCGTTATCAGAAAATTATCATATAGAGGCGTACAGACGGATCCGTTTGACACCCCAGAGCATTTTGTTTGCAAATCTATCCACCTTGGGACCCGTTATCGTTTGCGGGGTCCGTTTCTATCGTTTTGTTGCGGCCTCGTGTAAACAAAAGGGCTATACGCCAGAGAAACTATGCGGATACGACCCGTTTCGTCCTTGTGTAAACGGGGTCTTAGAAAACCAACTGTTTGGAGGACAATATTGCCGCCACAACCTGGTGCTATGCTTCAGGTGTCCTTAACTCAGGTTATTGATCAACTGTTGTGGTATTTTATTGTCTTGATTGATGCCTTTCAATTCCCAAACGATAACTGAATACATCGAATGACAATGTGTCCAAATAGAAAATGGCAAAACATTCATGTCAGTTTTGGATAATCATACAGATTGAATAAACAACAAGTGAAAATACACATTGCTTTTTGCCTTGACATTGAGGCAGTAAGCATATTAATCTAGTCAACCAAACTTTTTCTATATTCTGCTGTCCAGAGCAAACTCCTCAAAGATCATCCTTCCATTTCTCCTCACGTCTTTGAGCTGAGTCAGGGAACATGTCAAAGAAATCTGTAACCACAGCGCAAACACAATGTAGACAGTGAGTCAGCTGAGGATATATCCAATCTCTTTTACCATTAGAGACATTCTGACAATGCTGAAGACTTAAAGTTCCCATGTCATGGCCATTTCTACTGATCATAATTCCATTACTAGAATAGATTTACATTGTTCAATGTTCCAAAATCACATTGTTTTCTCCTACAGCATCTCGGTATATGTGTATTCACTCTCTGTCATACACGCCTTGAAAAGCATGACATGGGACCTTTAATAGAAATATCAGTTATTTTCAAACAAAAATATTGCAACAATGGCAAAACATACTAGCTTTAGCTGCCATAAAGCCACAAGTAAAGATGACTTTGTGAGCAGTTTAGTGCTGTCAGCACTGAGAAAGTGTGAAAGAAGATTGCCCATATGGGCAGTTTCCAAAAGCTCTGCGGAAAGCAAAATAAAATGGACTGTAAAGTCACCTTCGAAAGTACTTCTAAAAGAAGTAAAACGCATAATGTGAGAAGCACAGTGTGTGAATGTATCTTGACATCTCTTGCCTGTGTCAGGGGCCTCTGCTCTGATCCCTCTCCTCCTCCTTCGAGGGAGCAAGGGAAGGATCACTCCTTCTTCAAAGTCTCTCTTTCATCTTCACCCCATCACACCATCCTCTGGGGGGGGGGAGGCGAGAGGGAGCAGCACAAGCAGACAGGAGTGGCAGTTCATGCATCCATCTCCTCCCTTGCTCCTTTCGTCCTTCTCATTCTCCTTTCCTCTACATGCTTCCGGGGCCCTGTTAGCCCTCTATGACCTTAAAAACGTATTTTCTAAATGTAACTTACATTTTCTGTGGTTTTCTATTTCTAAACCATTAGCATTCACTTTTCTCTTCTCTCTTACACACTGCAGTGCCTCATATTTGACGTTATTATCATTTTATTGATTTGAACTATATAATAGGATCCCTTCAGCTTGAATGAAGAAAGGTACACATTCTTTATGTGCTGTATTATGTTCAACTCTGGTTGCTATTTTTACTTTCATTATATTCAACAGACATTTACCATTGCTCCAAGTATGCACTGCTTTTGGTTATTCGGGGGATGAAGCAGTGTTTTCAGCAACAGCATCAATCTCCTCCTCCAATTTCTAAATCCACAACCTGGCACGACTTCCCAGCTAGCGGGGAAGGTTCTCACAACTTTGGCTAACGTTACCTATAGGTTCTAACAAGGTTTTAAAGAAACGTTTTAATCTGATGTTCAAAGAACCTTTTTAGGATGTTTATTTGTTCAAATAATGTTCCTATAAGGTTTAAGGTTAACTAAGACATAACGTTTTAACTGCAACATTCAGAGGATGTTTTGAGGATGTTATTAAGGCCTGAGATGACAGAAAGTTTTTTATAAAATGTTCCTTTAATGTGATAAGTCAACAAAGGTGGAACGTTTTGCCTGCAACATTCTAAGGATGTGTTTTGGACGTTGTTGGGTAACACATTAAAGATGTTCTTTATAAAACGTTCCCTCAATGTTACATGATAACAAAAAAGAACATTCTCCAAGCAACATTCTGAAAATGTTTTCAGGATGTTATTGAGGCCTGAGATGACAAATTGTTTTATAAAATGTTCTTTTAATGTGATAAGTCAACAAAGGTGGAACGTTTTGCCTCCAACATTCTAAGGATGTGTTTTGGACGTTGTTGGGGTAACACATTAAAGATGTTCTTTTATAGAACATTCCCTCAATGTTACATGATAACCAAAGAAGAACATTTTGGAAGCAACATTTGGATAATGTTTTCAGGAGGTTATTATTTTTTATAAAATGTTCCTGTGATGCGAAATATTAACAGGGTCATGGTCAACGTCAGATTTATTTGTAGTGCGCTTTAAAAAACAAAGTTGTTGCATTTGTTTGAAAAGGATGTTTAAAAGAAATCTGATGTCACCACATTTTCCTTTTTAGAAAAAAACAAGCACGTAAATCTGATGTCACTCCCAGGAGGAATCCAAAGGCCTTCCACACTCCCAAGACCAGCCAGGCCTCTCTACCCACCCTGGAACAACTG
>NW_011353463.1:0-3484 GCF_000735185.1 Notothenia coriiceps | reverse complement strand
GAGTGTGTGTGTGTGTGTGTGTGTGTGTGTGTGTGTGAGGAAGTCCGCCGATTGGTCCAAACGTAACGGCTCGGCAGATTGGTCCATGTCGTTACTTTACGTCACTATACCCGAAATACGTCACTATACACAAGAAGTAAACAATGGAAAAAGAGAAATCTCCAACGAGGCGTTCTGGGGCAGCATAGACAGGTCTTCTCTGTGTTAGAGTTTTACTCGCTACAGGGTGTACTTTGAGGGTTTGTGACTCTGCAGACCGTTTACATGCAGAAACACCTTCATAACACACAAGGGGACGGGTAAGAACCAGAAAAGCATGACATGGAACCTTTAAAGCTGTATTTAAGGAGCCGTGTCCTTCTTGTTGTACAGAGTTGTGTTTCCTAATATAGCTTACAAAAGAAAACCTCAAAACAAAAGCCATTTACTTCTTCTGGCAACAAATGTCCTATTTTAGTTTAAATAAGTTTCGTAAACCTTGTATTTTAAACCAATAAGAGTCTTTTCAAAGCCTCACTAAACTAAATATCCCAACACTTCGATGTATTGAAATGTTTTACTTCCTTAATTTGACCTTTTCAATGTTTTTGACACGTATCCTGTGCAGTGGATTACTCAGGATGTGTCTTGTGTGTTTTCCCTGCAGGTGTAGCTTTCTACTCCATCTCAGACATCGCAGATCGTCTCCTCAGCACCCCGGCTCACCCCATGCCCTCCCTGGAGGAAGGGTACTGGCTCAGCTTCTCCTCCTCTTCGTCCTCTGACTCCTCCATCCTCCTCCACTCCCTCCTGGAGGAGCTCAGCCCCCCCGCCATGGCTGCCTTCGACCTGGCCTGCTGCCACTGCCAGCTGTGGAAGACGTCCCGGCAGCTGCTGGACACGGCGGAGAGAAGACTCAGCAGCAGCCTGGAGGCCAGAGGTATGAAGAATGATATTTGGGGAATTGTTAGCATTGCTGATGTACATATTGCATGTAGACCAGAGTTGTACACCAGGGAGGCGTGTGGTGCAGTGGGTTGTGTGTTGGTGTTCGGATCAGGGGGTCACAGGTTCAAACCCCACTGCAGTCAGCATGTCGTTGTGTCCCTGAGACACTTCACCCCAAATTGCTCCTGTGGGGATTGTCCACAGTATTGAGTATGTAAGTTGCTTTGGATAAAAGCGTCTAACAAGTGAACATGTAATGTATGTGAGCCGGTATTGATAAGACTTTGACAGAGACATTTGTAGAATATGAATCCCTAAAGCTGAGGGATTTTTTGTGTTGAATGGTCGGCTTGCTTAATATATTTCTTTCTTTCTTCTAAGTCTATAGACAGGACATTTTAACAAAGTATACTTGCCTTGATGAGGTTATTTTTATATACACATATTTCCATTGAGTCCTTTGTGCCTGCAGCCATCAGTCGGTATGTTAGCCTGATGGCTTTGACAGACACATTTGTAAATTCAGTACAGTGGAGGAAATAAGTATTTGATCTCTTGCCGATTTTTTAAGTCCACCCACTTACAAAGATATGAACAGTCTATCATTTGTAATGATAGATTTATTTTAGCCTGGAGGCTAGAGGTATAGAGCCTGAGTTTTAGGGAATTATTAGCAATGTTTATAATGTACATATATTGCATGTAGATCAGAGTTTATGTGAGCCGGTCTTTACAAGACTTTGACAGACAAATTTGTAGAAGTTCGATCTGTCTTAATTTCATAACGCCTTGATTATAAGAATATGAATCCCTAAAGCTGAGGGATTTTGTTGTTGTTGTGTTGAGTGTTAAAGGGTAGGCTTTAATATATGTCTTTCTTTCTTCTAAGTCTATTAATCTACTTGCCTTGATGAGGTGATTTTTATATACATATATACAATTTGTAATAATCACAGATAATATTTGACTCGAATCTCTCCCAATTTTCCGGGACATTGAATTCTATCCGGACACGCTGACAGGCAGAAATTGTTCTGATTTATTAAAACATAGAGATTGAACTGAGACAAATACAATATAATGTTTTCATTGGCAGCTTTACGGTTTCTTTAGCTGTGGGTGCTGGATTTTGCATAAAGTTCTTGAAACTGCTTGAAAATAGTTTTCTATTCAGATAAAGAAAGGGAATAAATCCAAGAGCGCTTAATTTGCTAAAGGTTAATTTAGGTTATTGACTGTCTTCCTCAAAGATGCGTTTTTTCTTGATTTGCAATAAACACTATATTGCATTTACTGTAGGAACTGTCTATAAATATGTAACTTAGCAGTCCTTGTAAAGCTTGACAATTCACCTTGAAAATTGGTTCAATTAGACTTAGATATCTGTAGGAACCCTGATGTTTTCACTGGTATTAAATGTTGTTTTGTCTGCCTCCCCAGGAGTGAGATCGGACACTAAGGCGCCCCACTCTGAGGGGATCCGAGGATTTCCCACAGTGCTTCATCAGATCAACAAGATCCTCAATCATCCCGCCACCAACAAGAGCTCCGGCAAATCAGGTGATTATGAAACACTCTTTTGTCAATGAGAAAGTGTCGTTTTAATGATGCATAAAAATGTGGACTGTAAACCAGGGGGGTCAAACTCAAGGCCCTTGTTAGAAATTTAAAATCAATGTTTTCATGGTATAATGTAGTTTAAACATACTGTCAAGTTAAATGCTCTTTTATACTGAAAAACCAGAAATTCTTGTGCACAAGCAGTTAAGCTTTTATTCTGAAAATCCTTCATCTACGGTTAGCATTTAGCATGTGGCTAATATACGATTTCCTAAAGAGGTGAATTGAGTAGCGAAATGACATGGAGTGGTGAAAACCGAAACCTGCTGATTTAACACTACAACTATAGATGTCGAGATACTACCATGCTGAATATTAAATGAAAGTACAGTTTATTTGAATACACTATTGTTTACAGACGAGAGTAGCATGTGACAACATCCGGAATGACCGGAAACCAAACCAGCCGTGAAGTATTTTCTGTATGTTTTAGAGTATTGATTACAGCGTTTAGAATGTGTTACATGAAAAGTGATGAAAGAGAATATGAGGAGAAAAGGCGGGTTAAGCATATATTGAAGGTGAAAAGTACCAATCCTCTGTTTAAATGCAACAACGGACATTAGAGGCGAGGCGAGCTAGCTGGCGGGGAGGAGCCAGCAGAGGATATATACAGGACTGTCTCAGAAAATTAGAATATTGTGATAAAGTTCTTTATTTTCTGTAATGCAATTAAAAAACAAAAATGTCATACATTCTGGATTCATTACAAATCAACTGAAATATTGCAAGCCTTTTATTATTTTAATATTGCTGATTATGGCATACAGCTTAAGAAAACTCAAATATCCTATCTCTAAATATTAGAATATCATGAAAAAGTATACTAGTAGGGTGTTCAACGAATCACTTGAATCGTCTAATTAACTCGAAACACCTGCAAGGGTTTCCTGAGCCTTGAAAAACACTCAGCTTGGTTCAGTAAACTAAATCACAA
>NW_011353462.1:0-7951 GCF_000735185.1 Notothenia coriiceps | reverse complement strand
TCCCATGTTTTTTTTTGTGTTGCCATAAATTAGTCTCTCTCCGTTGGTGCGCGGGGCTAATGCTAATAATGCTAATGCCACAAATACAATGGCGGCGTTACAAAACTTTTCTGAGTTTTACGGGGCGTGGTTTGCAATTCGCCCAGTCAATAGGAATTGGTACTTTTTTGGTACCAGCTCTCTAGCAGGCACTAAAAATGGTGGTAAAAGTTCCCGGCACTAAGTACTCTTTTTGGTGTGAACGCGACATAAGGGGTACTAACGGAACTAAACGGGAAAAGTACTCCGGTGTGAACGCGCCTAATGAATGGACATGTTATTGAATTGCAATTTGGACTAATGTCATATTTTGTAAAGGTGAAATGTGTGAACTTATCTGTATGTAGTATTGTGGTGCTGCAGCGAGTCATGTCAACAAATCCATGTCTGGTACACATCCTCTTAAAAAAATCAAACCATTAATATTTAAATAATTTTTTTTACTGAAAATGAGTGTGTGTTTAAAAAAATGATCCTTCCTGCTCAATATCAGTACAAATATTTGTATTCTGCATCCCTTAGTGTGACTTATGTGAAGTGTTGAGTTGGTGCAGTTTGATCGAATGCTTTGTCAATCCCTTCTGCAAATAAAAAGTATACATTTTTGGCACTGAAATACAGAAAGCTGCTTATTTTTAAAGAATAACAATCGTTTATATGGGGAAAAATGATTCCTCTTGGTACCAGATTTTGTGTGTTATGCAGAAATGTCCACATATTCTAAAACGTTTTAAGACATGACTACCATCACTGATGTTCCCTACCTTTTGTTTCTCAGCATGTGCAACGAGTTCTCCTCCATATTCCAGCTGTGCCAGTTTGTGATGGTAAGACATGAATTAATTAATGAAACCAAACTCTCCTCAGCCACTGATGTTTTAATTAAACCCACAATCTATTCTAATGCACATTTCTTCTTTCTCTGAATAGGAAAACTCCCAGAATGCACCGCTGGTCCACGCCACACTAGAGACTCTGCTCCGCTTCCTGAATTGGATTCCTTTAGGTTACATCTTCGAGACCAAGCTCATCAGCACTCTGGTCTACAAGGTAAAGCAGAACATATCCATTCAGATGAACAAAACTGAGGGTTAGACATTTGTATCATTTTCTTAATCTCAGTGATAGAAATGTGTTGTTGATGGTCCACAAATACAAAGTAAAAACACGCAGTTCACATAAATAAAACTGTATTGTACTTTTGAGTTTTGAAAGGGAATATAGCCGATTCCACAGATGTTTACTTCTCCCTGTTCTTTTTGTGTATCATGCAAAAGCCCTACTTTAGTTCTAGGTGACATAAAACATCTACTTTTGTGCTTAACTGTTGCTTTGTGTCATTGTTTGTTTGTTTGTTTGTTTGATACAATGAGTCGCATGGATTAATGGATTTATTGATGGATAGAAAATTATTCACCAAACTTGGATTATTTCAGTAATTTTCCAATGGAAAGACAATCACTGGTGTCAGCTTCTTATATTTAGGAATTTGGGGATTTTCTCAAGTTTGATTTCTTCTTAATTGAATGTCTGCAGTTCATTTGAGGAGGCTACCACTGGGAAATCCTGATGGACACTTGTTTCATTACACTTTATAGACCAGGCCATTCACTCAAACGGATGAATAGATAATTAAAGCTATTTTTAGCTCCAGCCCTAGTTTGGTCTGCTAGGAGTGTCTGTAACGGTTTACTATCATTACTGAATGTTAAAACTGCCATTCATCATGGAGAAATAAGGAGTAGTGATTAACAAAACAGACAGGACAGTAAACCTCTCCAGTTGACCTCTGACCTGACCTGTTGTTTGTATTCCTGTGTTTCAGTTCTTGAATGTGCCCATGTTTCGCAACGTTACGCTGAAATGTTTGACAGAGATCGCCGGCGTGAGCGTCAACCAGTACGAGGAGCAATTTGTCAACCAGTTCACCCTCACCATGGGCCAGCTTAAACAGGTACACACACACACACACACACACACACACACACACACACAGCACTCTCACCATGGGCCAGCTTAAACAGGTACACACACACACACACAGCACTCTCATTATGAGTGGTGCTTTAGTTAATTGCACTCAGAATGATTACACACAAGCACAGTTCCACATGTCCACTCTGTTATTAGTCACACAAACACACAATTTGTGCAACCCTCCTCAGTTTCCTACCTCACACACACTAGGTACAGTCTGCACTCTCAATGGTGCTGTCAGCTTGTTGTTGCACACAAACACACACAATACAAACACACTCACACTTAACATTGTCATGCAGTGTAAGCAGTTTTCTGTTTGTTCACTGTAATTACAAGTGGACAAGAATAACAGTGAACGTGTGTTTAAGTGTTTTTATGAGAAGACGCAGTGGAAAGCTTTAGGAAGAATTTCCAAAAAAACGAGTGGAGTTCTTTGTTAGTATTTTCAGTGTCTTTGTTTGATTGAAATATGACGTTCTGCAGGCAATTAGATAATACTTTATTTATGCCCAAGGCAATTATTGTGCATTACAAAATATACAAATGAACATAATAATACTAACAGTGCAGTAAAAAGAGCAAACAGGGTTCCCGCGGGGTCTTAAAAAGTCTTACATTTGATAATCAGAATTTAAGGCCTTATAAAGTCTTAAATATGACAAAAAAATAAGAAAGGTCTTAAATATGATTTCAGAAGGTCCCCCCAACAATCTGTATTGAATTAAATCAACATGGAACCAGTAATCGCCAACTATGTTTCCCCCGGCCCCTCATCGGAGAACACCCAGCTAGTAACCTAGCAACCAAGCTTCAGCTAGCGGCAGTCAGAAACTCAGGTATCTTCGAATCTACTTACAAATAAATATGGGGAAATGTAAGTTCAACCGTATTTTGTTGGAAAACATCAAATGTAGTGCTTGGTTGAAACCAGTGGAGGGAACGTGTTTGAAGCCCTCCGCAGCTTTTGCAAAAATACCGTTTGTTTTGCTAATGTAGCGTTAGCTAGTGCAGCGTTAGCTAGTGCAGCAGCTCCCGCACCAACACCGGGGGACCTCCGGGCGACGTTTGGGTCTACGTCAACCCTAAAAGCGGAGGTGCTGTGGACGCTAAATACCGTAGCTAAACACCAATCATACAACAGCAACGATGACAGATTGTAGCCAAGACAGAAGAGCTCTGAATTTAGCTCTTGTCACTCTCACACACACACCCTGTTTGTCTAACACGCTAACATAGTTCTGTGTACTGTTATGCTGTTATGTTCAGTCATTGTTCTTATGTTGAACATGAATACATTTACTTTAAGTAATTATGGGGCATATTTCTTCTTTCATAGCAATTTTCCTTCATACTTTCTTGCCGTGAAATAGGTCTTAAATTCTTTTCAAAGTGGTCTTAAAAAGGTCTTAAAGTCTTACATCGGAGTTGGTGAAACCTGCAGGAACCCTGAGCAAATAAAAAAACGAACTACAAGAAACAAAGATTGACAAATAATGAATGTAAAATGTAAAAAGCGGTGCCATAATGAATGTATTCAGTCCAGAGTGAAAGTGACCCTTCAGGTTATGATGTATGTCAATCCTCTGACGGGTGTGTTGCCTCCACCCCTCACACACCTTCAGAGAATATGCTTTACAGACCGCCTCGGGCTCAAGACATGACAGGCAACACGAAGGATTACTCTCCATGAGTCTTTAATTGCTTTAATGTTTTTACAAGATCGTGTTCAGCAAAGCACTGCAATCATCCTGGTTTCATACAACATAGAAATCTTTAAACCAATATTAGATTTTTTAAATGTAATGTTCCAAGAAGGGGAGAAAGACCTGTGAGAATCTGCCTTTTTATTATGGTGTAAAGGCAGATTCAGTCTAACGTTCTTTTAGTTTACGAAGGAGCATCAGAGCCACACATGCTGCTCTAGTAGGCAGGCTTCATTTCTTTAAAACCATTGCTTTACAGGAGGAACAGGGTAATTAGAAACAAAAGACAAAGTGTACAAAGGCACAATATTTGAACCAGCAAAACCAGAGAAAGCTGGAGAAAACCAGTACGAAATAATAATCAGCAAATCCTCTTGAGACTCTCTACGGGGTTTTATCTGTCTGTCGACGCCCAGTCTCATAAAACAAATCAGGCATCAGCCGGCACACATCTTTAAAATACGACTTGTCAAACCTTTGAAGTTGAAATCTTGTATTTAATAACCACGTTGTCTGTTTCTGGAAGCATAACCCTTACTTCCAATTGTCTCAGTGTATTACCCATCAGCATGTACACACACCTCACCAAGTGGATGCAAACAGCTCCACCTGTCTGCAGCTGCTGTCACTGTAGGAAGGAGTCAGGGAAGGGACTTGTGTGTACATTACATTACATGTCACTTGTTAGACACTTACATACTCAATACTGTGGGCAATCCCCACAGGAGCAACTTGGGGTGAAGTGTCTCAGGGACACAACGACATGCTGACTGTAGTGGGGTTTGAACCTGATGTGACCCCTGATTCAAAGTCCAGCACTCTACCACTTTGTGTGTGTGTGTGTGTGTGTGTGTGTGTGTGTGTGTGTGTGTGTGTGTGTGTGTGTGTGTGTGTGTGTGTGTGTGTGTGTGTGTGTGTGTGTGTGTGTGGCAAGGCGCCATGACTCCTTTACAAATCATACAATTTTTGAGGATTATTCTTG
This sequence comes from Notothenia coriiceps, assembly GCF_000735185.1. NCBI lineage: Eukaryota > Metazoa > Chordata > Actinopteri > Perciformes > Nototheniidae > Notothenia > Notothenia coriiceps. The sequence continues at coordinate 3,247 of NW_011353462.1, read as the reverse complement.
ACTTGAATAATTATAGTTTCGAACAAATCATAACTCACATTTAACTTGGAAGCTTTATCCGAAGCCTCTCTTATAGTCTTTTCCATCTAATAGTGTTTGCTTGGTGGTTGCTTTATTCAAGATTCAAAGGCTTTATTGTCCTATGAACAGTAGCTACAGTGTAGATATGGCCATGAAAATGTTAAGTCACATGTTCCTCCAACAACCTACACATATAAGACATAAAACAATTGAACAGTGCGAGTTTATCTTGTAAGACCACGTAAAGGTGGGGTAGGTAACTCACTTCAGAAACACTTGTTATATTTCATCCCGATAGCAATGAATATATTAAATGCTTTGACAATAAATACATCTGTGGAAGCCGTGGCGCTGTAAAAAGCACGACCAATCATCTGAGCCGGCCCGGCTAAAGTAACTGGATGGCCTACCTGCCTGTCAGCCTTCCATCTGTGCACAAACTTATCTCGTGCCCTCATTGGTCATGTGCGCGTTCGTGTGTGTTGGAGGAGGGGCTCTGTGAGGAAGTCTGAAGGAAGGGGCTTTCAAATTCTAGCGCACTCGAGCTGGTTTCTCCATTCTTACCTACCCTACCTTTAAGTAATGCAGATGAAGTAAACTATATACATGTCCAAAAAACTAAATAGAATAAGCTAAAAGATGCAGAGACTTTTGAAAGTGAATAAATAAAAGCAGGGTTTTGTCAGTTTTAGATCTGGTAGTTTTAGAGGAAATGTTTTTCCTTGGGTGGTCTCATGGCTCCACGGTTTAAGACGCAGCATATTTACAGTAAATGCAATGTCCTCAAACAAAACACACTGGAAACAATTAAGGGACATCAAGTGGGATTAAATAAAGCTCAACTATAAATAAATAAATGTGAGTTTCTGATGTGCTGTTTTGTCTTTGTGGTCAGATGCTGCCTTTGAACACCAACATCCGAGTGGCCTACGCCAACGGGAAGGACGACGAGCAGAACTTCATCCAGAACCTCAGCCTGTTCCTCTGCACGTTCCTCAAAGAACACGGACAGCTCATCGAGAAGAGGAACAACCTGAGGGAGTCGCTCATGGAGGTACGAGGATATTGAGTTTGGTCGAGTAAACAAACCTACAGCTTTCAGCCGGTGGCGTATAATCATTTTCGCCTTGTTGAAATGAAACCTCCCTCTAAACCCTTTAGTCCTGATTACAGCTTTGCAATGACAAACATTAGGGACTGATTACAGAGGAAAGGGCCGCAATGCCTGTAGCCGTTTGTCCATTTGGATTTAGAGATCATTGTTTCAGGAGGTAGACGGATTCTGTGTGGCAGTAGATCCAATGAAAAGTCAGTTGTTTTTAGTTTAACAGAGAGATCTAATAATCCCAGATGTAGCAAAAATGAAAAAAGGAAACTACTGATCAAGTATTCCATGTTTATTAAAAAAAAGAACTGCAGAGTCAGGCTTATGGGCCAGCTCTGTGTACACATTCTGTTTTTAATTGCTCAAGAAATAGACATAAAAGCAGTGGGCAAGGACAACTAAGCTCTGAAACACTTTGCTTTTACATAATGGGTCACATAAATATGATATATACATGAGAGTAACATCTACGTCACTTCTGGGAAAAAATGACGGCTCCGCCCACTTGAGGGGGAAACCAAAGCTGTCATTCGAATGGCGGTCAACAAAAATTCTGAAGTTTTTGCCAATCCGATAAGAAATGCAAGAAAACCGTGGATTTGTGGATCTTCAAAGAGCCCGATTACGATGGCCAGACAGGCAAACAATTACATTCAATCATTTGAAAACGACGAGCGGGCTCGATATATGGTTAAATATAGCAGTAGGCGATAGATGTCGATGAGAGTAACATCTACGTCACTTTACGGCCCCGCCCACTTTTGGAGGAAACAACGCTGTCATTTGAATGGCGATCGAGCCTGAAGCCACAGAGCTTTTCTTTACTGTCCTTTCTTCTCAGAGGAAGTACAGAAACACCTTACTCTGGATTTGTTTTAATGTTTGAGGTGCAATAAACGACACAGCAGCTTGTTGGCATGATACAACTATTATTTTCCGCCTCGCTCATGAGAGTTGCTGGAGAAATTACAGCCTCGCCTACTGATTTGAATTTAACCATATATCGAGCCCGATCGTCGATTTCCAATGATTGAATGTAATTGTTTGCCTGACTGGCCATCGTAATCGGGCTCTTTGAAGATCCAAAAATCCACGGTTTTCAAAAAATTCTGATCGAATTGGCAAAAACTTCTGAATTTGTAAATGACAGCGTTGTTTTCCCCCAAAAGTGGGCGGGGCCGTAATTTTCACCCGGAAGTGACGTAAGTGTTACTCTATCTATTGCCTTTTTTGTCAAATACTAAAACATTTGTTATCTTTCAGCCTCCAATCGTTGTTATGACACTCAATGTCCTCTGAAGTGTGACCAGTGGTGGAGAACGCTTTCAGTCGAAGAGGTCGCACGGTACGAGTTTAATCTCTAACAACACATTGTGTGTTATAAGCTCACCATACGATTTAAACGTGAAATGTTAATGTGAAAAGTCACCAGTAGATTCAGCTGTCACATAAAAGAAGTGAACAATAATGGACTCTGAAAGGTAGTGGAGTACAAATACACTTTGCACCACTGGCTATTATTATAAAACCAAATTATGAGTCACATTTAGGACACAAGCACTATAGATCGCTCTCAAAAAAGACAACATGTTTTAGGCGACATTTCCCAGACACCAGGCTGCTCTCAGAGCTCAGATGGCTGTCCTGGACACTTGAGGGCAAATCTCAGGATGTTAAGCCTCAGCTGTGTGATGGCTGCGAGAAGCCCCAAATATGACCTCTTAGTAATTCATGACACACATAAGCTGCTTCTACCAGGCTCTGAGGTGGCATGAGACGCTGGCCTAATTTATCCCAAACTTTCGGAAAGTGTTAGCTTTCAGTTTGTTTGCTTGCTTGTTTTGGATTTGTATACGACTGCTGCCAGTTTCCATTATACGCCTCGAACAAAGCAGTCAGACACACACTCTGTTTCTGTTGGACAGATATGCATCAGGCAGGAGTCCACAATCTCTTATGTGCTCGTGTTGTAACTGCAACTTCTTCCTTCTGGGCTCTCAAAACACGAGTGCACAAACATGGATATGTACACATGAACACACACACACACACACACACACACACACACACATTACCAAGAGCTTAAGGCCTGTATTCACCAACTTAACTCTGCGTCCTGCT
>NW_011353461.1:0-1771 GCF_000735185.1 Notothenia coriiceps | reverse complement strand
AGCAGACACCAAAATACATGACGTTGACCTAATACTCACATTCATTATATAGGTTGAATAAATAGAGATTGTCTATGCAATGGTACTAAATAAAAATAAATAAAAAATGGTTTTATACATAAATTGAAATTTATTTAAAATGCCAAGTTCAAGGAACTGCCTTGTCACTTTGATCATACATGTAAGTGGAGCCTATAGTTTTCATTTAAAATATTTTTTTTTCAATAAATAAATCTAAATTATATTTACATAACATTACAAGCATTAAATATAACACGCAATGGTAAAAAAAACGCTTATTATTAATAATATCAAATAAAGGTCAGTCACCCAAAATGACGTCATTGGTGTTACTGCTACACAAACGCTTTTATTTTGAAATAATGTACTGTCTCTGAAGTGCCTCCTGTAACAAGAGATCATTTGAGGCAGTGGACAAAGACATAAGGAAAGTCAGATACTTCTTACTAAGTTTGTTAAAGGTGTCATTTTATCTTCAAATTTTGCGTGCGTCTTTCAAGTCTGTCATTAGTGTTACTCATTGCATAGTCCTAGGGGTGAACATTTGAATGGGAAAATGTATTGTATCGAAGAGTTAAACGATTTTGATATTGACTGAAGCCATATTTGGTCTGACACATTGCAGCCATTTTGTTAAAATGGTAGTGTTTTCTCCAAATTGTCACTGGTGTTACTCTTCTTCCTGGTAACACGTAATACCAGTGACGTTCCGATATAAATAAGCTCTGTATAATGTATAAAAATAATAAAAATACTTTAAGCTCTACTTGTTGTGGATTCATCAAGTTAAGTTAGTTATTGCTATTTAACAGGTTTTAGATGTGTTTAGAAGGAATATATTTCAGCAGATTTGTATCACCCAGATTCCACCTTTTCTGTAGAATGACTCTTGTAGCAGAACAACTACGAAAAAACTGTTGGAAGCTTAAAACCGTTGTTCAAGCTACTCCATTGGAAGTAGTTTGGGTAGATTTTGAAATATCGAAAAACATCGCAATTGAAATATCAGTCAAACGATGCAGTTATTTATGCAGAGTTAGCTTGGTTGAGAAATCTTAGACTATCAACGCATGATGGTGTGATTCTGCTGGTTTGGACTCATCGATATGTTTGTCCTGCCGCTGGTTTCTACCATATAAATAGTCCAGATGTTTCCCTTCTGACCACAAGGCTCCACTAAGCCTCGCACCAGCAGTCAGCTGTTTGGGTTTCTCTGTAACCGGAGCCTTTTTGTCTCAGCGGCCCAAACTTAGCCCCCAGATCAGTTCATTGATGAAACATGAATGAATCTGCCATCTGCGAGACACACACACACACGCACGCACGCACGCACACACACACACAGGTGTGTTTTTTTTAAAGTATTCGTACCCGACAAATGTTTTGTTAATTCTGTAGTATATTATTTGTAGGCTTTAATATCTCTGCAACTTCGCAATACCTCATGTATTATGTTATTTAAACTCATATAAAGCCTTTAAATAATATTGTGCATCTGCAATTTCAACTTTGCACAAGTTAATATTGCGATTTTAATATAATTTCAATAAATGTTGCAGCTAGGGATGCTCCGATCGCCGTAATCAGTATCGGCCGTTCCGATCGAGTGGGTGGGACCTATGGGGATCTTCCATTTAGAGTGATGTTGGCGCTTCCACAAACAACAAACAACATAATTATTACATTCAAATGAAGCACATTATTCAAGTTTACATTCACTTTGCATAATAAGCCAAAGCGCTCTCTTTTC
>NW_011353460.1:0-3880 GCF_000735185.1 Notothenia coriiceps | reverse complement strand
CCCCCCCCCCCCCCTCTCTATCGGAACCACGGATAGCATACAGCTATTTGTTTACGTGTTTTTAAAAAAGCACCAGAAGCTTATATATAAACATCTAAGTTGTTCGTGCCCCACCACTTTTGTCCATATAAAAACGCCACTGCATGTGACACTTGTGTCACGGTGGGTCCTTATGGGCTAGACTGAAAAACTCACCCCAAAAAGGTTGTCAAATCTGCTTTGCCCTCTCCCAACAGACACTCAGCTCACCCTCCTATCCATCTTTCTTGAAGGGAATTTTTTGAAGAGACTTGTTTTAAACTACACAAATGTTGTTTGCAAAGCGCAAATAAATACACCTCAATCAGACCATGCAGACTGTCGATAGACTTTCTTTCCTTTTTTTTGTTTCACTCCAGACTCGTAATCAACCCTTTTCTCATGAAAGAGCCTCAGAAAGAGTTTTAGATGTTGAAAGAAACTCCACCACGTGACAGGATTCTTGGAAACAGGGTGTAGTGAAGAGTTATTCACCTGCTCTAATGAAGTCTGAACATGAACTGAACCTTAACTCATATTGGGTTATTAATATTAAGCACCCCTTAGTAATATTTACCATCACTATCTGGGAAGGCAAAGTTAATATCTTAAACCTTGTTATCCAAATGGTAGCCATAATAACAGCAAATCAACATGTGCATGCAGGATTTCCCCACAATTGATATTTGAAATATGTCTTTTCTTTATTGAAGTTAATAAAACCTTATTATCAACCAGTGTTTTTTTTACAGACAATATTATAAATGTTTCAATCACAAACTCTCACCACACAACAGTCCTTTCCTTGATTCTATTTTCCCATTGGCTTGCCCACCACAAGATAGTGCTGTTGCCCATTTTTGCATGTCGACTAACATTTTGTGATGTCTGACGTTACTTCTGTGAGAAAAAACCTCAGAGGTGTTTGACATGTCTGCTTTTAGAGCTCTGTGAAATCAGTCGGGTCAGGAAGTGGTTTTTATAATAGGATATGTTTGGGTGTCAAGTCTTCTTTCTCTCTTCCTCTAAATGCAACGAATTGACTGTCAACTTGAATTGAATTGAAATTCTTCAAACATTATATTTGATTGTCTCCTAAATATTCTGATAATGATATACTTAAGTCAAATGTTATTCTGCCTGTTGAACTGTTTCTGTAGAAGAGCAGAACTTTGTCACGACAAGTTTTAAATTCAAAATAGGAACCAACCACAGTTCGATCAACCACAATTAGGCACAGTACTGCTTGAGGCACTGCATAAGCAGGGAGAAACACAGAGAGACCAAAGTGTTAACATTGAATCAAACAAAAAAAAGACTTTTCTTGCAAAAAAAGAAAATACAAAGACAGAGTGGACAAAGTAAGACAATCTCCTGTTACTAAAGTTTGGGCGTGATAAAATCATATATACATAAACCAGGGTCTTTTAACAACTCAACTGAGTTCTATAAATACATATTTTTTTACTAAACACTATGAATCTTTTCAACTAAACACTGTATTTTTAAGGCAGGAAAGTTATTTCATAATCAGGTGACAAAATGAATGATCACTGTGTTAAATAAACTGACCAGAAATGTATTAGAGAAATCAAATATATATTTATTTAAACATCGAATAAATAAGTTAATTATGAAAGTCAACTTAAATCAACATATCAATTGTTACAATTAGAATCATACATACATTGACAGATTATTTATCTGCTCAATTTCATGTGATGCATGTCATTTTTGACAAGACCTTCATTAAAAGCAGGCTTTACTAATGAATACCATTCTTGGGATTTCACATTATGCAAAACATTTTAGAATGCACCAAAGTGGTGGACTGCACAATAAAAGGAATGACATTGCCATCTTCAGAGCCACCATTCCACTAGACTCTAGAGAAACTGCTAATCTGATGCTAGCCGGTTCTTGTGTTTACAGCCAAGGGGGCCACCACATGCAAGACAAAAGTGTTTTTGCTGGTGAAAATTCTGGTTTTGCTGACTGTACATTTCATAAATGGCATGGTTTTTCAGATTATGTCAGAGTTGTAGCAACTCCAAATGTTTGCAGCAGACTGTGTGAACTTTCCGTAGTGACGTGCAGACCTCTTTCTCTTGCATTGGTGGTTTCTGTGGAGAAGGCTAGTCATGCACATTTTGAACTCATCATGCTCGATGATCATCATTTTCCTTCATGCTTCATGTTTCATTCATCAAAGGTGCTTTGGTTAAGATAGGCCATAATTTAAGGTGTAATGGTGTTTATGTTAAGTCATGGATGTCTCTGTATTGTGTTGCAGAGACATAAGGTAGAAGAAGTGGTACTACTCCGACTAGCTTGTAAATATTACATTCATGGAGGTATGGGACGGGCGATCTTCTGCTAGCAGATTACTAAACTTTCTGTTACTGCCATCGCAAAAATGTTCTCAATTTAACTTAGGTCTGTACTGGGGTTTTTGCCCGCCGAATCCAAGCCAGCACAGCAGCTAACTTAAGCTCCGTCCCCCAGAGCCACTCTACATAGTAGAGATAAAATACTGTACCCTACTTCCTTTTAGCAGGTGGCGTGGTATTAAACATTGTACCTTTTAAAGTAAAATGTAGCCGCTTTTGGTGAATAAAACTCCATTGTTTCCCAGCGTGGTAAATACTGTACCTGGTATCTTTCTCTGATTGCTGAGCTTAAAACACATTTAAATTCTTACTTAAAAACACATTATGCGTAGCCTCACAATGTTCATATTAAGGCCTTAACTCACTAAAAGTTGCATTTTTAGGTACACCATAAAGTGTCCAAATACGCACCAAATGTCCTATGAATTATGCCTTGAACGGCATGATGCACCTACTTCCAACTAATTTCAGATTTGTTGCGTCAAATGAGGACCCAACAACCTAAACCTTTGAAGGAGATAAAAGGAATAAAAGGCCAATGGCAATGAGGACTATATACTAATACTATTAGACATAAACTGTTAATACAACTGACACTTCAACTTTAAAAAAACTGACTGAAGCTCACATAAGCTGTCACTACCTACGTAAATTCAACACAGTCTCACTCCCTGCGTGTCAAAGGACGACGCTTGGTCAGGTTCCTTTGGCGTCCATTTCTAACGAACAAGCGTCATCCTTTGACGCGCAGGGAGTGAGACTGTGTTGGTCAATTATGGAGGAAGTGACAACTACTGCATATACAAAATAAAACGTCTTTGTTATGAGCTAGGCCACTAACGAACATCAGTGAGTGTATTAAGTGCTTTTTAGACCTAAAAAACTACTCCAACAGAGTGATACAGTCTTGTATCTGCCGTAATGCAACATGGCTGTACCGTGCAACACTGCTATGCAGTTGCAGGGCGTAACCAGTGCTTGAATTGGGCCGGTACTCACCGGTACGCAGTACCGGCACTTCTGATTTTTACCCATGTGGTACCGGCACTTCTTACTGAGTACCGGCAAGGTGCCGGTACTCAGTAAAATGCCGGTACTCAGCCGCCGGCAATATACGTATATTGTAAACGCAACGCAGCGCAAATGTGGGTCTGACTCTGCCTCACAGAGGGTGACTGGCTGTCTACATGACGTGGCCTGCCGACATTGCCACTTTCATACAGATCATACTAATGCCCTCCATTGGTCTCTGTGTGTCATTCAAGCTCGGGAGGGTGTGTGTTGGTGTATGTGTGGCGCGAGCGAGCGAGAAAGCGCGCGCACCGGTTACGTGTATTGTTGTTAGCATCTGGTGCTAGCTAGCTGCGCTAACGGATATAAGGAGCTGTTTCAACAACAAGGTGGAGGGAAAGTCCTTTGCTGTCAGACTGAGAGGCTGATAACTACAGCTCTGGTGAGGTAAATTACTCTCT